>NW_028190403.1:0-70000 GCF_048542155.1 Nylanderia fulva | reverse complement strand
GTGGTGCCGCACGTATAATCACGCCCGTAACGAGCCGTCTCGGTTGCCGCGCGCGTGATTTCGCATCGGGCGAGTGTTCCGTACCGTAATCGCGGTCACCGCAGCTTGCGTGTTGCGTATCATCCGTAATAATTCGAAATATATGTCTCCGACACGTGGGTTTGAGAGACACGTTTCGAGTTAGTAATCGGACAGCGCCCTCATGTCGAGCGAGCGCCGAATAGTAAGTAACTTTTGTCCGAAACGTTTTTACGTAGCTCTCCTCGTTGCGGCGCCGTAAATCGTCGTTAAGTGTTCCGGAGGTACCGCCGGCGGTCGTCTGACTTCGAGAGATCATTCGGTCGTCCGGAGGTGCCGCCCGTCCCGGAGGTGTCGCCGGTCAGCCGTGGTCCCCGGAGGTGTCGCCCGGCCCGGAGGTGTCGCCCGGCCCGGAGGTGTCGCCGGTCGGCCGTGGTTCCCGGAGGTGTCGCCCGGCCCGGAGGTGTCGCCCGGCCCGGAGGTGCCGCCCGGCCCGGAGGTGCCGCCGGTCGGCCGTGGTTCCCGGAGGTGTCGCCCGGCCCGGAGGTGTCGCCGGTCGGCCGTGGTTCCCGGAGGTGTCGCCCGGCCCGGAGGTGCCGCCCGACCCGGAGGTGCCGCCCGGCCCGGAGGTACCGTCGGTGCTTATACCTTATTGTCCCGGCATTTCGTTTGTTTCCTTCTTAATTAATGCTAATTATCGTTGTTTGACATTCGCCATACGGCTATCGTGATAATATTTTATCGTACAATAGGACTTTTTGATCGTTCGCTCTCTGCGGCTATGTCTTGATTGAACGCGCATTTCGGC
The DNA here is from genome assembly GCF_048542155.1 of Nylanderia fulva. Classification (NCBI taxonomy): domain Eukaryota; kingdom Metazoa; phylum Arthropoda; class Insecta; order Hymenoptera; family Formicidae; genus Nylanderia; species Nylanderia fulva. Next base: position 69,174 of record NW_028190403.1, on the reverse strand, counting down.
GCTCGCGCTCGCATACGGCCGTGCGTAGGACCGTGCGTCGCCGACCGCCTGGCCGGCCGGTTGGGTACTATAAGAGATACGTCGCGCTCGGCGCGTCGAACGAGTCGAGCGAGTCCGGACGAGTCGTAAACGTACTTTCTCGAGTCTCTCGCCACTCCGGCGTGTTTCGACCGCTCTCCGTACCGTCGCCGACCGCTTGGCCGGTCGGTTGGGTACTATAAGAGGGTAGGAGAAATTAATATTGTACGTGTCGCGCTCTCGACGTTGACAAACGAAGAATCGCCCGAACGGGTCGAGAACGGATTTTGTCGAGTCGCGACTCTGACACGGAGAGAACATTTATATAAAATGTTTGATTTGGAAACCACGAATATATAAAATAATATACGATCGTCGCAGAACGCGCCGCCGCCAAGTCTTCTCATGCTTGGAGGTTGCGTGTCTCGCGAAAACGTACGTTCGACTCTCGCGTCGTCTCGTATTCCTCTTCGCCGGGGATTACGGTGCGGCTCTTCTCGTTCGTCGCCGAACGCGCGCAAAATTAACGCACACTTATTTATTACGAGCACAGCATTGCCACGAGTCGGTGTCGCAAGACCGAATGGCTCTTATGTGGCGCGCACGCCTCTAGTGTGTTGGCCGCGCGGTTCCCTCTCGTTTCGTACGCAGCAGCGGAATCGTCGCGCTTACCGAGCATCTACTCCACGGATACGAGTTTGCGGGAAGAGTTGCTTCTTCCCGCTCGCTTTGTACGCCGTAGCGAAATCTTATTGCTGGTCGTGTGCGGTTAAACGCGTACGAACCAGACAGAACAGTCCTCGACGTCTAAGCATCGCCATCGTCGATCTAGCGTCAGGGTGAATCGCGCGGTCTCTCGAGACCGCGCATCATAACATGGGAGAATAAGAACACGAGTATTTTGATCTTGTGGATTTTTGAACGGAGAGGAGGAGGAAGAAGAGGAGAGGCGGCGGCGTCGGGGGTTTACTCTCGCCTCCGTCGTTCTCTCGTACGCTTTACATAATAGCGTTAAACACAGCAGAGTGTCGCCGACCGGCTGAGCAAGACCGGCGGCAAATAAAATGGCACATACGAGCGTGTCGCGCGCGCGTCGGTGTTTCGGCATCGAACGCGCGCGCGCGCGAAAAAGAGCTAGCGACGAGTCTTCGGGCTCGCTCGCAAGTTACTCCCTTGCGAGTAACCGAACACGAAGCTCCCTGGTTGATCCTGCCAGTAGTCATATGCTTGTCTCAAAGATTATAAATGTAATTTATTTAATTACATTTTTATTTTTTAAATAATACATATATACGTTCCAAAAAATATAAGCCATATTATTATATATGTACGTGTGTGTGGGTGTATAACTATCATTTAATACACATTCACGTTAAATCACATCATTTAATCATATTTAATAACTATATCACTAACATATATAATTAATACTTATAATAAATCATTTTTAAAGTAATTTTTTTTAAATTCTAGTTATCACTTTATCAGAATTATGAAAAAAAATTGATACAATTGTTAGAAAACTTAAATGTGCATAACTTTTTAATATATAGGCATTAATAAAATAAACATAGTGATTGTTAATTTTTTATGCTACAGCTACGCATAAAAGTACTAAAATACTTAGAACTTTAAATTACTTTAATATTCAACTGTATATATTATTATAACTTTTCTCGTTTTATACTATATTTAAAAAATAATATTTAATAATTACTTTATTGCACTTACAACTATGCATATGTATTTAATACTGTAACCATTTAAATAATAAAATATATATATAATTACTGTGTATGAAATTAATACATTCAAAATAAAAAAAGTTCATATGCAAAAATAAACTCTATAAAATCTATAAATAAACGTAATAATAATAAACTGTGCAATAAACGTAATAATAAACGTTCAAATATTTTATTTATTATATATTAAAATTATTCTATTTAATAACCTGTCCTTTTCTTGTTTAGATCTCCTCATTTTCGCATCTCTTCTTTTGTTCTTCCTTTTTCCTAAAAAGAAATATGTGATTGTTATACATAGGTGCAATAAGTCAATTCTGCAATAAATATTCTATACAAAAATAACAATAAGTTCTTAAATGTTGTATTTAATTTAAAAAAACTAATACACGCAATAATGAACAGATAGTGCATGTGTTCACCCTCTTTAAAATCAGTTTCTTATAAAAATAAAAAGTTTGAGATAAGATGATAAAATAGTTAAATTGAGGTATATTATATATAACTTACAAATCTCGGTCAAATCTCTGCTTGGCTAAAATTAGCCATCTTGCAATTATATCCTCAACTTCCTTATTTGTTAAATTGGTTCTTGAAGTTCGCGCAGCATCTAACAACAAGTTTAAACAGATATGTGTGGTTATAGATTATATAAAAATTTAAAGCGACTTAATTTTATATATATGTATATGTATATATGTATATATACTATTCAAAATTATTTTATATTCCTATGATTACATATTATTGAATAATGATATTAGAGTTCTAATAGCATCATCCAATATAACCATGCATAGAATGCTATATATAAAGTGTCAAAAATATGTCAATAAAAACATTTCTGTGATTAAATATTTATATACTTACTTATGATACATATAGTAATGCGAAGATTTTTAAAGGCATTTTTCAATTTTGCACCAGCCCAACTATATTCCATTGCTAATTTATTTGTTAAAATATGTTTCATCATGTACGAAATCACATCATGATGATCCTTACCTCCTAAAAAGCTCAATTGTCTTGTCTAAAAATATAAAATAATTTAATTAATATTAGTTTATGATCTAAAAATATCAAAATAATAAACATTTGTTTTTCTCTTATAAAAAAAGTTAACATTACTTTTCTTTTAACTTCTTTAAAATTATTTAACATTATATAAATAAATAAATATGTCCAAAATATTGCTTTTTATAAGACATTTCAATAAAATGTTTCTAATCGTAAGTATAAAATGATAATATTTTGTATATACCATTTCTGCAGCAACACATTTGTTTTTTAATTGATTATCAATTCTCTGTTGTAATTGTTCTACGGTATCTGCTGGCAAATCGAAATCATAATGTTAATTTTTTTTTAAATCCGTTTCCTCATTTTTTCTTATGTGATTATCCAACTTTATTAAACGTTCATCAATTGTTGTAAGATTTAACAATACTGCATTTAGTTTCCTGATAATTAAATTATGAAAATCTGCAAAAATAATTGACACATATTATTGTATATTTACTCATTGTCAGATTATATAAATATTACGAATTATATACCATTTTAAATATGTTTACAGTGATATAAATAAAAAAAGTTAAAACTTTAATAATATATATATATATATATATATATAGGTAAGCTTTTACAAAAATTTAAAATTAATAACAAATATATTTTTACCTACATCAATCCAATCTCAGCATTACAAGTATCGGATGTAGATATTGTATCTGAATTTTGTGGAACAAGGTCATCTTTATTTGCTGTTCGATGTTCTTGTGAACTTATAGATTTACTATATGTAACTGCAGACTTTTTAGACTGAATATTAATTATTTTTTCATTACTTATTTGTATCGGAGGCTTAGTTATTTTCTTATAATTTTTTATCAGTGGTTTTTTTATTTCATAAGTCATTTTGCTTTTATTTAAATCGTTTGATATATTAGAAGCTTCATCTAAATCATTGCTTGTGTCAGTTCTATCTGAATTATCAGAAGAACTTGAAATTTTTTTTACTCGATTCATTTTCTTATCACCTTGTATTAATGGTGTCTTTATTTCACAGATTTTGCTCTTATTTATTGTTAAAGCTTTTGGTGTATTAGGAAAATTATCTAACTCTAAATCATTGCGAGTTTTTAATTTATTGATGCTTGTGTCGCTTGTATCAGAATTATCAGGAGATGAACCTGTATTTTTTTTTGCTCGTTGATATCTCGATTTTTTGAGGTTATTTCCATCATCACCATCTATATCGGATATTTGTTCAGCTAATTTAAGTTTGTCTATAGCTTTATCATATGTATCTAAAACGTATAAAATTTTTGAATATTAAAAATTAGATTTTTGTTTTTATATATTTTATAATCAAATATCACTTAAAATTTAAATTTTAATATATACTTTTAATACATATATATTATAATTTTAATTTATATAATTTTTGATAAAAAAATAAAATACATTTTTTATATTACTAACCGCTGCTACCAAAAATACGGATTATTTTATATAATTGCCAATCATCAGAAGGAAATATTCTTTTCATAATTGCTTTATTTATCTTAATTTGACTTGTATATGATGGCCATTTACATTCCTTATTATTTTCAGTTAACCATTCAGAAGGAACAATTTGTAAACCATCTTCGAACTCCACAATATTATACGCCATAATAACTGTAAATAAAAATTGATCAGCATTGAAATTATAAATAATCTATGATGTAAATAATATGATAAAAATGTGACGATAATAATAATAATAATAATAATAATAATAATATTTGCAATTTATATTAGAGTATTATAATTACGTTTAATTATTTAATTACAAATGCAAATTAATATTAAACATGTATTATTCAGTTGTGTGTAACATCGGAAATATAATATAATTTTTTTTATAAGGCATTTTCAACATTTTTGCTCTAATTTTATCAAACTCTCATGTCTGAAGATGAGAATATTCAGACATGATACCAATATTTAAAGTTAATGACGAAATAGGCTGTGTATATAAATCTTCCACTAACACAAGTACTTTGCCAATAGCATACATTTTATTGTCATTAGATTTAATGAAATTTAAAATTGACATTATTTGTCCATTTTCAAAAGAAATGCAATTATTTTTTGGATCATCACAGTTAATATAATATTGATTATTGCAAAAAATTTTATATTGTTGTACAGAAATGAAATCTTTCGTAATAGGACCATCACAATGAGAGCGTGTAAAACATTTTTCCATATCGTATGAATTTGAATATATTTTGAATGTTTCATTATTATGTATTGTCTCAATTTCTGCAAATCTTCTTGTTAATTGCTGTAATGGTTGGTTAGTTTTACGAATTAATTTCTTTAACGTAGACATATAATTCTCAAATTTAAATGCACTAAATTTATCCAGAGCACCAAATTGTTTTACGTCTGCAGCAAGATGTAATAAATTATGAATATTATGTGAAATATATTTAGAACCGTAGATAACTTGAAATGATTTTACAAAATGTTTTAATAAATTTTCTGCATATTCTATAATAGAAGTTTGATATGTTAAAGTAGGATGTGCAAGAATTGTGATTGCTACATGTAATGTTAGAAAATTTAAATATACATTTTCTTGTAGTATTCCTTTCAATATAATAGGACCTGTATATAATAAAAATTGCCGATATTCTGTGGCTTTCCAATGTTTGATATACTTTAATGATCTTGGTTTTCGAGCAAAATCAGAAGGAATATAATTGCGTAACTTTATTAGTTTCTTAGAAATTTGTTCTTTGTCTGAATTTGATAATCTTATCTTAAGTGGTCCTGAAAGCCATAACATAATAAGTTTACGCATAACACCCAAACATACCAGGTGCATATAATCTAGTGGCACATTTGTAACTAAGCCTAGATTTGGTATATTTTTTAAAATTGTGTCACCAGTTTGATAATCAAGATTATAAGATCCAGTAAAAAATTCTTTATCATTACGTAACATCATATTAGATGTGTATGGAAAACATATATGTCCTTCTATATTATCACCTTCAATAATGCATTTAGTGCAACTATTATATCCAGTGTGTCCTTTTACATTTAAAATAAATGATTTAGCAGGAGCGTCACAAATTATTGCTTTAATTTCGACTTTTATGATCTGTCCCTCATAATCAATCCCATTATTTATAAAAGCAATAGCATCACCTACAAACATTTTTAAAAACTCATTTGCATTTTTTGGTTTTCCTTCACCATAATATAAGGCAATGACATATACATTGTTTATAATATTATCTGCACATAATATTGGCCATAAACTCTTTGTGGAAGACTTATATATAGGTAAACCATCAATATTTATTTAGAGAAGTATTTATTGAGGAAACTATTAATCTAAAAGGAATATTTTCCTTGTGGATCTTGGGGAGCCCATAGGCTTTAGGAAGAAGAGAGTCGCTTGAAAATAAATAATAATATTCTTTTTTGTTGATGAAATCTTTTTTCAACCATTTTTTTAAACAAATATTGAGTTCTTTTTCTATTTTTGTTGATGGATTGTTTTTAACTATGGTATACGTAGAATCGTCTTCTAGGAGACTCTCAACTTTTTTTATATAAAATTCTTTTTCTAGTGCGACTGTAATGCTGCCTTTATCTGCTCTAGTAAATAAAATATTAGGATTTTGATTGCAGAATTTAATTGTGTCTTTATGCATGTGAAATAATTTTTCTTGTATGTCCGTTTTTTTGTCGTTATTGTTTAAAAATAATGAAAATTGTGGAATGGCAGCATTACGAATCGAAGTAAGATTTCTGATCCCATTAGAATTGCTTTCTATATCTTTTATGAATTCGTGTATAGCTACTTTTTTATTTAAGTTAACTGGGAGACTAAATTCACCTTCCAATTGTAATAGATTGGTTACATTGGGGGGAATTTTTTTATCAGTTAAATTAATAAACCATTTCTGGTTAGTTTGTTGTAGAGGGTTATGTGTAGCACAACGAAAACTGTTGGCAGAAACAGTGTTATCAACAATATTTGTCGATGATATTGTTTTCAATTCGATAGGATCAATATTTTTAATGTACTCTGTTTCATGCGATTTACGTAGCCATAGGAATTTTTTCTTGTGTATGAGATATAATTTTTGGTTGAACAAAGAAAAGGAGTTGCAATGGTGATTTAAAATCTCCTGCCAGATATAAGATGGTAAAAGATTTTGGAGAATTTGGAATTGCCTTGACCGTTTTTTATTAAGTGAGTTTAAAGTTCTATATAAATCAAATATCTCTATATTAAGAATTTTATATCGATTCTGTAACGGAATGTTAATTTAATTATTTAACTATTAATAAAAAAAATTTTTACACCTTATTTATTTGCTCGTTCAGTTGGCCTACTATATATGATTTGTTTAATTTTTCTAAAAGGAATGTTCTGTTTGTGAATTTTAGGGAGACCGTAAGCTTTCGGTAGTATGGAATCACTAGAGTGCATAAAATAATATTCTTTTTTTGAAATATATCCTTTTGTTAGCAAATTTTTGATAGTGTAATTGAGTTCTCTTTCAATTTTTAAGATTGGATTCTTATTGACCACGCAGTAAGTGTTAACATCTGCAAGAAGTTCAGTCACTTTATTATTGTAAAAATCCCTCTCCATTGCAACTGTCACATTACCCTTGTCAGATCGCGTAAATATTATATTGTTGTTTTCTCTGCAAAATTTTACTGTGGTATTGTACATATCAGTAATTTTTTCGTTTATTAAATTCTTTTTGTGAAAATTATGTAGATAATGATTAAATTGGGGGATTGCAATATTCCTAATAGTTCTGAGGTTTTGTAAATTATTTCTTTTTCCATTAGCTTCCAAATCTTTGATAAATTCATGTATGGCAGTTTTTTTGTTGGAGATGGGAAGATTGAAATTACTACCCATTTGTAAAAGATTAGATACTTTTAGTGGGATTTCTGTGTTCGTTATTTTTATTATCATTGTATCTACTAAGAAATAAATCAATTATGTGTAGACATTACATCTCTCACTAATTTAATATGCTCGTTATAGTTGGCCCTGTCTTTCTAAATCTTAATTTTATAATATCACACGAGCCTTGTCTTTAAATATCTAATTGTTTTCCTTATTAAAATTAATTATTGTTCCGGAACCGTTGAAAATAATTGAGAGTCTCCGCGAAAAGTTTAAATGTCGCGCGATCAAATATATTGAGAACCATAAATCGTCGCATTAGCGAATCACGAATTTCCACGCGACCGAGGCATAGCGCGTAGCCGATCCTTCTCACACCTCTTTGCAATTCGCATTCGCGGTCCTTTTTCGCCAACTCAAGTGCGCGGTGTATCGATTAGGATCTGTCGCGCACCCCCGATCATGCCTATCTGAGTCGCTAATATCCTTCCTCGTTTCCCGTTCCTTCTTCTTGTTCCGGCTCTCAGTGTATTAACACTTTGCCTCGTTATTGGAGATTCGTATCACGCGTGGTTCACATAATCCTTCGAGTCACGAAAGTGATTCTTTTCCGCCGGTCATCGGCAAAAATTTGTAGAATATTGGGCAAGCGATATTTTCCATTATTTCAGTTTTATTTGTGAAATACATGCATAGCTCGGCTGCAATTACGACCGCATGTATAACCACGTGCTCCGATATTACAGTGTTCCGGAGACTCTCAGAGACCTCGATTTCGCGAACGGTGCATCGCGCATCCGCGTTCGGCTCTTGATCGCTGCGATCTTTGTAAAAATTATCGCGAGAAGATTTCCGTCGAGTACGCGCGCAGCAATTACGATCAAGCACAAGATGTCCGTCCGTTCTCGTTAAAATTTTTGTCCACCGTTCGCCAAGTGTGTTTAATTCGAACTCGAAACTTTAGTTTTTTTTGTGAAAGATCGACAACTTTAGTTTTTTTTGTGAAAGATCGAATAAATCTTTTTTTAACCATATTCTCAGCTGTTAACAATCAACCCCTTCTTCCCTCTATTCCCGAACAAAATTAATTTAATCAGTGCATTCCGCAACAATTATTAATTAAATAAATAATTTATAATAAATTTATAATAGTTATTAAATATATTCTAATTAATAAAATATTTATATATTTTATATAAATATTAACCTTATATTATTATAACATTTTATTATAACATATTATACATTTATTATTTTATACCATACCTAGATATACCTAAATATACCATATTATCTAATTACTAAAATAATTTCTTTTTTAATTACAGTTTACAGAGGAAGACGCGCCGGAGTTCGCGTCCAGGAGGAGCGCTTTATGCGCTTCCTCCTTAAACTGTCCTCGCCCCATTATTATTGGGGCAACAGGCCGAGGAGGGGCGGACGAGGACGGGGACGGCGAAACGCCGAATAGTATATAATAATATATAATATGATACATTATATACATAAATAAATATACATATATATACATTCTTCATTTTATTTAAATAAAAACCCTATAGATAAAACTTTATAACCCTAACATATTATGAATTGTTAAATAAATCGCAAAACATTATTCATACTATAATTATTTGGTGAATAACATTATTGATAATAATAAGAGAAATAATAGAAAATGGTATTGTGATTGTGATTGAAACAAACATTCTTTCTAAACAGAGTTCGATTATAGTATAAGTTTCTTGATTTAAAATGTGCTATATTTAAATTATTTAATTATTTTTTTCGTTCAAGTACATTTAACAGCAAAAACTGCATATACGTAGGTATGTATTTAACTCTACTGCCATTACTTGAAACAAATACATTATTCGATATTACCAAATTGGAACTCTGGAATTACGAGTAAATATTTTTCATTGTACAGACTAAGTTTAAATTTTTGAAGACCTTCTTTTGAACATGGCTTGACCTTTTCATTTTTATGATTTTTTGGAGATAGGGTGAGAGAGGACGAATGAGGGTAAGAGAAGACGAGATAGGCGAAAGAGGGTGAAAGAGGACGAAATTGGGTGAAAGAGGGCGAAAGAGGACGAAAGAGGACGAAAGAGGGTGAAAGAGGACGAAAGAGGGTGAAAGAGGATGAGAGAGAATGAAAGAGAGTGAAAGAGGACGAAAGAGGGTGAGAGAGGGCGAAAGAGGGTGAAAGAGGACGAAAGAGGGTGAAAGAGGACGAAAGAGAGTGAAAGAGGACGAAAGGGGATGAGAGGGAATGAAAGAGGGTGAAAGAGGGTGAGAGGGAATGAAAGAGGGTGAGAGAGGACGAAAGAGGGTGAAAGAGGCGAAAGATGGTGAAAGAGAACGAAAGAGGGTGAAAGAGGGCGAAAGAGGACGAAAGAGGATGAAAGAGGGCGAAAGAGGGTGAAAGAGGACGAAAGAGGGTGAAAGAGGACGAAAAGAGGGTGAAAGAGGGTGAGAGAGGACGAAAGAGAGTGAGAGAGGATGAAAGAGGGTGAAAGAGGCGAAAAAGGGGTGGGAGTGGGTGCGGGGGTGGGGGCGGGGGGCGGGATGTGGGAGGGAAAAGGGGTGGGTGGAAGTTGAGGGAGGTGTGAGTAAAAGGTGAGAAGAGATTTATATATATATATATATATAATCCTGATGACGTCAGCGGACGCGGACAGAGAAGAAGAAGAAGAAGAAGAAAAAGAAGAAGAAGAAGAAGAAGAAGAAGAAGACGACGTTACTTCATTTTTCATGAAAAACGTCACTTTTTGACCGCTTGTATCTCCAGAACGGCTTGACCGATTTTATTTTTTCTTGACTCAAATTACTCGTGGCGATGCCGCTTTTTAGGTTATATTACGTGCAATTCAAAATTTTTTATATTTTAGTAGTTCTACACCCCCAAAAAATGGACTTTGATGGTGCAGGATAAGGAGACTTGTAGTGTCTTTTAAGGTCTCTTAGGGTTTGAACATGGCCGGAGACACTACCGCGTCTCCTAATATAATAATAATAAAATATAATGATAAAAATAATATAAAATCAAAAATATATATATATGTATATATATATATCTACACTGGCAGATCCATAATGGAGACCATGGGGGCCCTTCCACTTAGAGTTTCCTTTTTCAAAAATATTTATAAAGAAATGTTATATTTAATATTTGCGAAATGCTTAATCACAATTTTTATTCCAATCATATTTTTTAATTTAAGACACGTTTAGATATAAAAAAAAAAATTCATATTTGATCTGAAAAAAAATTTTATTTGCGGCGAATCAAAACCTCCTTAACAAATTTCTGGATCCGCCACTACATATTTATCTATAATATATACCCAGTAAACACTGTTATATTAATGTTATTTAATTTATTTCATTCTTTGAATCCTTTGTTAGGATTATAGGTCAGAAATTAAATTAACAAAGAAAATATATACTTTGAATCTTATATTAGTATTCATTCCTTATATGCATTTCATGGGGAAAATTTGAATACGAAATATTAAGTCTGGTTTCGCCGCGTAACGGCAAACAAAAAATAAAATAAATAACATTGTAACATCATATTTATGTAAAAATATATATTTATGTAAGAACCCAGTAAACACAAAGTAACAGTAACATAACATTAATGGTACAATTTCCTATTCAACAATATAACTGTTATGTACAAAGCATGTTACATTGCAGTTAGATTGTTGAGTAGGAAATTACATCATTAATGTTATATTACTGTTATTTTGTGTTTACTGAAAATAATTTATATAAGAAGCATATTTCATATATAAACTATTAACGTAACAACTATTACATTACTTATTACTCTAAATAACAACTGTTTAGTGGGTATATATATATAGTATATACATATATTTAGACGTTTTAAATGTATATAACTTACTTTTTTAGACTTTTCTTATTCTGCTTATTTTTCTAATTCCAAATCCTAATCTATTTCTAAATTTCTTATTTTGAATCTCATTTTTCATTTGAAGAAACGAATGTTATTTACTATCACAAGTAAATGAAATTTCAATATAATAATAAAATATAATAATATATAATATTATATATATAATATAATATAATGTATTATAATCTCATTATAATTTTATAATAATTTTAAATAACATTATATATATTATATTTTGTTATAATTACAACATTATATGTAATATCCCAGCAAATACAAAATAACAATTGTATAATATTAAATTATAATTTTCCATTCAAGAATATAAGTATTATATAACACTTATATAGAAGAAGAATATAAGAATACAAGAATATAAGTGTTATATAACATGCTTATAATTCAATTCAATTCAATTCTTTATTCGTCCCCTAAGGGATTGAAGGCGCTTTTGAAGGAGCGTTCCCCAACCTTACAACCTCTTACAATGTTACTTATATCTACTCTTAACTCTACTCTTACATCTAATTTACAAATAACTTAATTCTACCTTAACCTACTTATCTACTACTTTAGAGAGAGAAAGAGCCGTCCCTACCTATCGTTTCGCTTCGGCTTCCGATTCCCCATACATTCTCCACCACCTCATTCATACCTCACTCATTCTCCTCCTCATCCTTCCTTCTTCCTTTTCCCCTCCCTCCCTCCTTTCTTCCGTTCTCCCCTCTTCCCTCTTTTTCTCTATTTCTCTCATCCATCCTTCCCCTTCTCCTCCTTCCTGCAGTATTTCCTTCATTCTTTCCCACCAGTTTCCCTTCCCCCCTTCTCCCCCACATTCTCCTATCACATGCTCCCATGTTTCATTTTCTATCCCGCATAACCTACACCTTCTTTTCCCCTCTTCTTCCCAGTATCTCGCCCCCCTCATCTCATTGTTCATTCTGAACCTGATTATCCTTCTCCATCTACTTTCCCCCCATCCCTTTCTCAGGTATTCCGGTAAACCCTCCTCCTTCCATTCCCCATACCATCTATTATATCTCGACTCTCTTATCCTCTCCCACCTTTCCTCCTTCTGCCTTTCCCTGTCTTTCTGTTCCCACCCCTCATATACTTCCTCTCCTCTTCCCCTTTTTTCCTCCATCTCTTTCCTCTCTATTCCTCTTTCTTCCCAGAATTTCCCCCTCTCTTCCTCCCACATCGTTCTTTCCTTTCCTCCCCTTATCCTCTCTTTCATATCCTCAAAACATTTCCTCGCTAAACTTCCTCCCCTCTCTTCCTCCAACTTCCTCTCATACCCTACCGCCCTCCTTCCTGCCCTTATCCTAAATTTGTCTTTTCCTATCTCCTCTCTTACCATATACCCCGGCGTGCACCAGTCTACTCCTAACGTCCACCTAATCCATCGCTCCTGCATTGCCTCCACCTCTCTCCTCTCCTTCCATCCCCATATTTCCGCCCCATATTCCAACACCGTCCCCACCAACCTTTCCATTAGCCATACTCTTTTCATCCAGTCTCCTGCAAACCTTCTCTTTCCCATTCCCCACACCTGTCTTATCACCGCTCCTTGCTTTCCTAACTCTGTTCTTTACCTGCGCCTCCTGCCCCCCGTTCCTCTGTAGCTTATACCCTAAATATGTGAATTCTTTCACTTCCTCTAACCTTTTTCCTTTCCATCTCCACTCCACTCTCTTCATTCTTCCTCCTCCCTTTTTAAACCTCATTACCTTTGTCTTATCCACATTCACCTCTAACCTTTTCTTGTCCATATAACTTTCCATTTTCCCCAACATATGTATCATCCCTTCTTCATCCTCCGCCAACAGTACCATATCATCTGCGTACGCCAAACAATGCACCTTTTCCCCTCCCAGTTTCACCCCCCCCCCAACCTCCTTTTCTTAGCACTTCCTCTATATCCGCTATCAGCAAACTGAATAAGTGCGGACTCATTGGGCAACCTTGCCTCACCCCCCTTGCCGTCCAAAAATTTCCTCCCTCCTCCTTCCCCACTCTTACCTTACTCCTCGTTTCCCTGTACACCTCTTCTATCCTACTCCTTAATCCCTCCCTCACTCCCCTCCTCTTCATTGCCTCCATTAACACCTCCCTATCTACCGAATCAAACGCCGCCTTCAGGTCCATAAATGCCGCGACTACCTTTCCCCCCTTCTTGTTTACCCTCTTATTCACCAGATAGTTCAACACATAGATACTATCCATCCCCCCCATTCCCTTCCTAAAACCTGTCTGACTCTCCGGTATCATATTCTTCCCCTCCATTTCTTCCTTTAACCTTTCAGTTAAAATCCCCACGTATATCTTGTATAGCGTTGGCATCAATGTTACTCCTCTATAGTTTTCCACTTTATTCCCCGTTCCCTTTTTCAACAGTGGCACTATTATCCCTTCTTTCCACCTCTCCGGCCATCCTTCTCCTCTCCATACTCTGTTGCACATTTCCCATACCACCCACTCTTCTACCCTCTCCCCTCCATATTTCCATACCTCACTTGGTACCCCATCCTCCCCCGCTGCTTTTCCTTTCTTCAGTTTTCCCAGCATCCTCTTCACTTCCTCCCTGCTTATCTCCTGCTCCTCATCCCTCTCCCTTTTTTCTTTTCCTCCTCTTACCACTTTTACCTCTATCCCTCCCAATAAATCCATAAAGTATTCCTTCCATTCCTCCGCCTTTATCTCCTCATTCACCCCTTCTCTCTTTTTCCTTTCCCTGTTAATAATCTTCCATACCTCTCCTTCCGTTCTTGCCTCTATCGCCTCCTTGTACCATCTTAGCCTCTCCTCCTCCCTTTTCTCTTTACACATTAGCTTATATTCCGCCCTTACTTTTCTATATCCTTCTCCTCCTCCTCCTTTTTTCCTCCATTCCCTTAACTTTTTCCTCACTTCTTTCCTCTTCTCCTCACATTCCTCGTCCCACCACCCTTTCCTTTTCCCTTCTCCACTCTCTTTTTCTCCTTTTCTCAATTCCTCTTCTATTCTTCCTATTTTTTCCTCTAGCTCCTCTTCAATCCCCTCCTTCCACCCCTCTCCCCACTCTATTTCCTCTCTTATTCTTTCTCCTCCCCTCTTTGTCCATCTCCCTCTTTTTCTTATTCCTTTTCCCTCCCCCCCTTTTTCCCTTTTCAGCCCTTCCTCTTCTTTCTAGCGTTACAATCAATGGGTGATGGTCCGATTCTATGTTATCTCCCACCTCCATTCTCTTTATCCTTTTCCTTTACTCTATCCTCTCCCACCACGTAATCTATTACCGATTCCCCTCTTCCTCCTGTATATGTGTACTCCCCCTTCCTATCCCCTCTTATCCCTCCGTTAAAAATTCCCCATCCCACCTCTTCCAACTCCTTTATCAACTTCTTCCCTTCCTCATTAACTTTCTTGTCCTTTGATCTTCTTTCTTCTTCCTCCTCCCCTCCTATCACCCCCCCCTTTCTACCTGTCCTTGCGTTAAAATCTCCTCCCACAATCGTCCATTTATTTTCTTCTTTCTCTTCCATCCATTCCTTCATTTCCTCCAATTTCCTTTCCATGTCCCCGTTGATGTATACGCCTATTACCCTCCACTTCTCTCTTCCTACTTCTAAATCCGCCATCATTATTCCCTCCGCCTTTTCTCCCATTCCTGATACTTTTATCTTTCCCCTCTCCTCCCTTACCCCCATGATCATTCCCCCCATCGGTCTTCCTTTCTTCTTTCTCTTCTTTGCTTGCTTGCTTCTCCCATCTATATCCTTTCGGTAACCTCTTTTTAATCGCCTCCCACCCCCTTTCCTCTATCCATGATATAACATGCTTATATAATATTGTTATATTATTATAAAATTATAACTTAATATTATATAATTATTACTTTGTGTTTGCTGGGATATTACATATATTGTTATGATAAAATATATAATAATGTATATAATGTAATAATATACATATATAATATAATATAATAATATATAACAATATAATATAATAATAATAATATATATAATGTAAAAATATATTATTTTCTTACAGACTCAAGAAAAAAAAATTTCGATGTAATCAAATATTTACATCTCCATGATTATTATTTATTCATACATTACATATTCTTTAAGTTCGTAATTAGTTCTAAAAATTTTAGTTCTAAAAATTTTTAATATAATTCTTGAAATGTATAATTTAATATTTTTACGATTAACGATGATTATTAATTATTGATTATTAATTTTATTTATATTTATATTTTTATTAATTTTATTTGTTCATTTTATTTTATTTTAATAAAATTTAACCCGTTTCCCTTTTATTATCCAATTATCTCCTTACCTCATACCTCCCCCAGTTATATCCTGCCATCGCCTCTTGTTACGCATATAATTATGCATAATGGCTCAAGTTCTACTGACCAATTTGGCTGTCTTCCAGTCTGATCAAATATTCGTTCCCTCCCACACATCTCTTTTGCCCCGATCCTTATGGACCCTCCCTTCTGGCCCTAGTTCTGTCGTTATTTGAGATTTCACATGATTTTTCGACTTGGATCAGTGCAATCACACACAACCGATGAATGTTGTCCTCTCTGAGTCGTACCATGCTCAGATACCTCCTCACATCCTCCGAGTTACGCCAAAAGTGCAGGACACGTCAGAGGGCATCTAGCAATACAAATCCTCAAACCAGTTAGCCGCTCAGCCGCCTATCCTCTTGAAGGAGAAAACTTTGGTAGAAAACAAGGGGGCGGGGAGGTGTCAATATGGTTGCAGAAATATTAAATAGTATTATGAGAAATAATAAAAATAAAAAAGAATAATAATAAACAATTCATGAGTATGAGAAGGCATAAGATTGAATTGTAATTTACTTACCGACTCTTGATGGTGTATTCATTACATCACAAAACTCCACAAGCTCCGGTTCGATTAAATTGGTTTGTTCCATATTATATTTCCCCAAATTGGAGATTGTTGTATTACTCTAGATCTGTAGCTTGTAGGGCACATTGCCGTTATTATATCGTGAAATTTTAGGAGTACGAGCCTGCACTCCGTCTAAATGAATAATCTATAATATAAATTTTATATTAATTAAAAATATACAAATAATTAACTTATTGAATTAAAATTAAATTTGAAAAATTTCTTAAATAAATAACATACGTATATATATATATATCTTTATATAAGGACCGTCTGTCTGTATGTATGTACGCGAACTACTTCCGCATTTGTGGACCGATTTTCGTAAAACTGGTACCAAAATGTTGCAAATTTTTCAGGGGTGGCTGCTGTGGGGTTTTTTTTAATTTTTTAATTTTTTTTTTCCTCAGAGGAGGGTATGTTTCTTTTTTTGCAATATTTCTGAACACATGGTATCAAAATGTTGCAAATTGTTTGGAGATAGCGACGATGCGGTTTTTTCAAGTGTTACATCTCAACCCACGCACCCGCCCACGCATTTACACAAATGCATGCGCATTTATGGACCAATTTTTACAAAATTGATACCAAAATGTTGCAAATTTTTCTGAGAAAACTGCTGTTTTATTTTTTTAAGTTTACGCCTCCACCCACACACCCACCCACGCAAATGTATATTTATGAACCGATTTTTTTTAAATTGGTACCAAAATGTTGCAAATTTTGTGGAGATGGTGACGATGTGATTTTTTCAAGTGTTACACCTCCACCCACGCTATCACACATTTATTCACAGATTTTTTCGAAATTTGTACTCAAACTTTGTCGGGGATGGCTACTATTATTTTAACACATTTTTATTATCCTATTTATCCACCCATGCACCCATGTGCATACGCATTTATTGACTTGGTCACACCAAGAAGTAATTTAAAAAAAATTTGTGTACGTGTTTGTGATTATGTGTGCAATTCGTGTAAATAAACCTTTAATTTATATGCCTTGACCGTAGTAACATTTAAATTCAATATTCTTATTTTATATATACATTTCCTTCAACTTTTTTTAAATCAATGTGACACATAATACGGCTTAACCAACATGTCTAAAGAGAGCAGCGAAAATGCATGCAGTTCAAATTAGCATAATGTAAGTAGATTTTAATTTTAGAGAGAGAGATAGAGAGATAGAGAGAGAGAGAAAGGGAGAGTGAGAAAGAAAGAGAGAGAGAGAGAGAGAGAGAGAGGGAGAAAGGGAAAGAGAGAAAGAGAGCATGTAATATACAGGGAAATTTTGTAAATTGAAGAATTATGATATTGTATGATATGAGAGCTAATATAATAGCGTGTTAGCGGTGGGTACATTAGAAATAAAACAAAATTGAGTAAAATGTAAAAAAGGATATAATAATTAAGTAATAAAAAAAATATTTAAAGTATATATTAACCAAAATAAATGTTTAAATTTTTTTGTGGATGACTACTATGTTATCTATTTCTTTCTCCCAGATATTTTATACACAACATTTTGACAGACAACAAATGTGGAAGTAGTTTGCGGTCATACAAATAAAGAATTAATTTGTTGTGTTAAAACGGATTTAATATAGGCTATATGAGGACCGCGCGAAGCGCGGTCCGAATAGAAAGGCTTTGAGGACCGCGCGAAGCGGGGTCCGAAAAGCTAGTATATATATATATATATATATATATATATATGTATTTATTTATTTTTTATGTTCCTTTTGTATGTTTCTTTCGTAAAAAATTCGAAAATTTATATTATTTAAATAATTCAAAATTTCATGAAAAATGATCATCGATCTTCATTAAATTTAATAGAAACTATTCTTTATTCTTTAATGATACTCTATTCAAGTAAAAAAATTTACCTCAATATGTCAAAATTTATAGAAGTTAGAACAATCACAAACATTTATCGAAAAATTAAAATTGCATTAAAATTTAAAATACTATATAAATTTTTATAAAAATGGTAATAAATAAAAGTATTGTATTATTTTACATGTATGCCAAAGTGGAGTGCCGTAGCTCAAACAATTCTTGAAACGTTTAAATTTTCAGAAAAGTGAGTCGGCAGACATATATACATTATACATACATACATACACATAGATATTTTTTAATGTGATTTTTTGATGGTTTTGAAAATTCTGAACACATTGATCTGAAAGATTTTTTCACGAAAACTAAGTTTTCTCTATGAGAAAGCAAAAAGAGAAAACAAATACTCACGTGGTTTAATTTTACATGTGGTTCTACGGGTGTAATATCGTCATTCCACACGACAACTTGTACTCGCCTCCCTTCGCCATTATTAATATAAAATTTAAAAACTTTATATTGTTTCATGTCGCCAACAGAACGTGTGGCTTTAATACCGTCTACAAAGCCTACTACCTCACTACAAAAATAAAGAAATTAAAAAGTATAAAGAAAGTAAAGAGAAATTAAAGTAGTAAAAAATTTTAAAAATTAAAAAATAAAAATAAAAAATTTTACATATTATATAATATGTAAATAATTATTTAACACTCTTCCAGTATTTTTATATATTTTTTAATAGAAAAATATATTAAAAAAATAAATTATATTTATATATTATATATGTATGTAACGTATACTTTTTAGAAAGTATGAAAAATGGAGAATTTCCTCAGATTCAACTAAAAAAAATGCCAAACTGTCTTTTAATAAAACCATAGAAATTATGTTTCAATTAAATTTTAAATTAAATTAAATTATAAAATATTCTTTTAAATTTAATTATTAGAAATTAAACTATTTGATTTTATATATAAACGACCACATCAAAACACATTTTAACTCATAGACAATGAAGGAAGAAAGAATTTCGAATGGAAAAAACACTACATTAGAAATTGAAGAAAAAAGCGACTGAAAAATCAGACACAAGTTAGTGTCGAAACGTCTCGCGTATTTTATTTTATATTTATATTATTCCATCATTGATTTTAATATCTCACATTTATTGTAATTATTGCATATATTATCATGATATAAGAATATTAATTTTTATAAAATCAAATAATTAAATTTTAGAATAATTAAATTTAAAAGTATATATATAAGAATATTTTAGAATATAAGTTGTAAAAAAGTAATGAAATAAATGTAAGAAAATGTAGTACACACGCGCAAATAACAATAAAATATAAAAAATATAAAATTTACAATAAAAAATTACAATAGGAAAGAGTTTTTTACATAACATTATAAAATGCAATTTACAATGCAAAATATATTAATATTAAATTAATAATAAAAACAATAAAAATATTAACAAAATATAAAATCAAGTAAAAGACAAAAGAATTTGAAACAATTTGTATTTTGAAATTTTATTTTTTTGTCTTTTTATTATTCTACAACAGAATTTGATATAATTTGCATATTTCGACCGATTTTTGAAAATTACTGCCTACCTCTTACATCTTGACGTTTTAACAACAAATCATCTAACAGCTGTAACTAAGCACGTAGCGTTCTGTCTCAGGTACGACGCATTTATGTAACACAACGTGATTTCATATCCCCCGTATCCTCAAGATATTTTTAATCTATTGCATATAATTTAATATTTTAGGATTATTATATTGTAAATGTAATTATTAATTAAGAATTAAAATTTTGTTACTGATTTAACTATTTAAAAAGAAAGATTTTAAAGATCGCATTTAAAAACATTGATATTTGGCAGTCACGGGAGATACAGAATCACGTCGTGTTAGAGATGCGTACCTGAGACAGAGCGGCACGTGCTTAGTTAGGCTGTTAAACAGTTCGTTGCTAAGACGTTAAGACGTAAAGGGAAGGCGGTAACGGTGACTCTCAAAAATCAATCAATATATGCAAATTGTGCCACGCTCTGTTTTGTATAAAAATGTTAAAATGCATAAAAATATTAAAATAATTATCTGTTGAAATATTTTATATGTTAAACAATCCTTAATAGTACAATTCTAAAAATGAAGTGATATAAATAATTAACAATTTGAACATAAATCAAACAGTTAATTATCATAAACTATTTCTGTCTCTGTATATTAATTGTAAAATAAATTATAAAATATTTCATATAATAATGATTTCCTTTATAATTTAATCTTTTTTATACGTAAAAAATGATAAGAATTACATAAAAATGTGTTTTTAATTAGAAATAATTAAATCAAAATTTAATACTCACAACAGTTGAATCGAAAACTTGAATATTATCTAAAATTTCATTTGAAGTTAAAATTTCCATCCCGTCTAATTCTTCTACTTCTTTTCTAAGATCTTCCTGCATTATTTCTAATAATTCTTTCTTCTTCGATATTGCGATGTTACTTGTGAAAACGTCTGGTTGCTACTAATGAAAATCAGTAACAACTCGTCACTTATCTTTTTTTATTTATTAATTGCTTAGCAACATTCAATATAATGAAATTGCAATCAAATCTAGTCGCATAAATCGATTATGAGAAATCCCAACAACTAAATATCATAAAGTTTCGATTTCATTAAGAGGAAAACATACAGAGTGAGACAATTAATTTTTTGATCTGAATGTCTCTTTATTATACATGCAACTATCGAAAAATGTTTTCAATAAAAATTTCAGATAAGAGATATAATGTATGTGACACATTTCTTATATATGATAAAAGAAATATTATAATGAAATTTTTCAAAAAATATTTTAATATTTATACAGAGACAGAAACAATTTGATTTATTAATTATTTAATTGATATCAAATTGCTGATTATTTATATTGCTGCAATTTTAGAATTGTGTTGTTAAGGATTGATCAATATACAATAACAATTTTAGCAGATAATTGTTTTAATATTTTTATACATAGAATAATAAGAGCGGCAGTGTGGCTCAGTGGTAGAGCGCCAGACTCGCAGATCGCGGGTTCGAGTCCACTGAGTCATGTAAACATGGAATATTTTTCCACGCTGCGCTCACCACCGGGATCGGAGATTATCTCTGTGGGAAAACTGGGCTCACGCCTTTCGGAAGAGACGCTAAATAGTGGGTCCAACGGTTAGAGAAAGAGGAGGAAAGGATAAAGTTGGAGAAGTAGTCTGTAAACCTCGAGGGGACACAGTAAAATTCCATGCTACATAGAATAATAAAATTCAATTTATAAAAAAAATTATGTGATTCTACAAAGACATTTTTATTTCTTAAAGATTCCTTATCCAGTCAAAAATGATCGGTCGAAAAAACGTCCATTCGATATCGATTTGACATCGATTCGATCAATTCGGCATCAATTCGACATCGATTCAACGTGGATTTAACTATCATTTCTGGCTGGGTAAAGATTCCTTAAAGAAATATAATTAATATTAAAATAAAATAAAAATAAAATATATAAAAATAAAATAAAATAAAAAATAAAAATAAAATTAATATTAAAATGTTACATGCATTATATACTTCTCTTCCCTATAAAATTTAATCATAAAAAAATTTATAATATATATTTAACAAATAAAATTATACAGAATTATACAGAATTACTTACGCTGTTAAACTTTTGAATATTTTTGAACTTCACTTTGCACAGTTTTCATAATGACAACTATTTTTGAAGTATTTACAATTTAGTACGCACGTATATTTCGAATTTGCTTTCTCCATGTATTTAAAAAAATTTATTTGTATTAAAAAACGTTATATAAAGTATTCAGTGTAACGGTTTTTGAAACATTTTTGAACAATTTAAACAAATTATATTATAAAAATTAATCCACATTACGTATGCTATGCTTTACACATATTGATTCTCTATTAATGCAATAAAATATTTAAAGAGAAGATCATCAGAAAATAAATATTTTATGAGATTTTTTATTGTTTATGTAAGATTATGTGTCATTTTAAAGTATAAAATATTTCGTAAATTATTCACTTTTGGACATTCCTACTTTTATAATTTTTTATACAAAAATTTATGAGGAATTAATTTATATTTAAAAAAAATAAAACAGTTCTATTTAAAAATTCAAGATGTCATTGTTTTTATAAATTCTTTTCAAGTTACTGCTGCGATAGCTAATATAAAACGCATTAATTTTCACTATATAATTTGTTTTAATCATCAGAACGTCTTAAAAATTGTACAAACGTTACGCTGAATATATATCCTGTACATATATGTATATAGAGGATGTGTCAAAAGTCTGGATACGGTTAAATATTTGAGATGGTATTCATTTGACCTTGGGATGACCTTGAAAAACAATCCTTGTCAACATAAAAATTTTAAATGGAAATCCCCAATTTTTATTACATATTTTTGTAGCTTAACTCGAGAGCTTTTCAAAACACTGTAATAAAATATTTTTCTCTTACGTACTTTTCTACTTATAAAGGTTTGAAGTTGACAACTTTCTGACATAAAATGTAAAATATCTTGCAAAATATTCAGTTTTCGGTAATCATACCTTACTATTTTTATGCCTCGCATAATGAGACCAATCTATTGATGTAAAGAAAACACATAGTTGCTTTTAAAAAAATATGTTGCAAATTACATATATCTTTTTTAAAGAAACTATGTCTTTTGTTTACACCAATTGATTCGTCTTATTATTTAGCGCATAAAAATATTAAGATATGATTACCGAAATCTGAATATTTTGCAAGATAGTTTACATTTTGTCAAAAAATTGTCAACTTCAATCCTTTATAAGTCGAAAAGTACGTAAGAGAAAAATATTTTATTATAGTGTTTTGGAAAATTCTCGAGCTAAGCTACAAGAATATGTAATAAAAATTGGAGGTTTTCATTTAAAATTTTCATGTTGACGAGGATTGTGTTTTTCAAGATCATCCCAAGATCAAATGAATACCATCTCAGTTAATACATTTTTTAAGCTATACAACTTTTATTTAAAACATTTTTTTCTAATATGCATTGTATAGGAAATATTCAACCGTATTCAGACTTTTGGCACACCCTGTATAGAGCATTTTAAAAATCTAGAAACAGTCGCATATATCATATAGATAATACATTTTAGAAAAAAATATTTCGGACAAAAATATTATAGGGTTTAAATATTTATTTACTACTTTGACCTTGGATGGGATTGCTGAATTCAGAGAGAACAAGATTAATTTAAATTTTTTAAATAAAACCTCCATATTTTTTTATATAAATCGATTCTTCGCTATATTCTGTATAAAAAATTATAAGAATAGTATAATAAAAAAATGAATAGTTTAGATATTTTATATTTTTATTAGATATATAATCTTACATAAATTATAAAATATATAAATCTCGTAAAATATTCATTTTTGAAATATCTTCTTATAATTTTTTAAACAGAATATAGTAAAGAATCGATTTATATTAAAAAAATATGGTAATTTATTTTAAAAATTCAAGATGCTCTTGATGTTGGCAATATTATTCAAAGTCAAAATTATAAGATCTGTATAGATATTTTTAAATGCTACAATTTTTATCTAAAATATTTTTTTAAATGCATTGTTTATGAAATATTCAACTATTTTCAGATTTTAAACATTTTACATATACAGAGTGATTTAGTTTAATTTTTGCAAGCAAATATCTTTAAAATTAAACGAAGTACGAAAAAAAATTTAGACAAAAGTTGTAAGATTTTATAGAAGAAATAAATTTTGGCGTTACTAATTTTTTCCTAAACGGCAATTTTCAAAGTTTGAAGATCAATTTTTTTTTAATTCAAGAGAAGGAGAAATGCAAATCACAGATAATGCTTCCGTTCCTTTTCAGATTTTACATGCGGATCATTTTGATCCAATCGTTGAAACACCTCAAAGTTTCAAGCACATATTGCTCATTGTGGATGCATTTACACGTTTTACGTGGCTCTGCATTAAAATCCACCGGATCTAAAGAATCGATTAAACATTTTCAATATTTATTTTATATTTTTGGGAGATATTTTATGTATTTATAGAACACAATTTTACATAAACTATGAAATATTTTAAAAAATATTCATTTTTTATCGATTTTACTTCAATATATTTATACACAAAATAACGAAATGAATCAATTCATGCAAAGAAAATACACATTAGTTGTTTTTAAGAAAAAGTACGTAGCTGCTGCTTGAACAGTCCTTTTTTTCTTAAAAAGCTGTTTTCTTTACATCAAGCGATTCTTTTTATTATTTTGTATACATATAAAAATATTAAAATAAGATCATCAGAAAATATTTTATGAAATATTCCATAGTTTATGTAAGATTATGTTAAAGTAAAGTATAAAATATTTCGTAAACTACATTATCTCATATACTATTTTGGCCATTTTACCTTTATAACTTTTATTTATAGTGAATATTGCGAGAAATCGAATCATATAAAAAAAAATTAATGTAGTTCTATTTAAGAAAACATAAATAATCTTTAAATGACTTTGAAAATCGCTTTTTAAGAAAAGGTCAATACCACCAATTTCTTTCTTTCCTCGAAATTCTATAATATCTATCAAAATCTTCTTTGTATATATACAGGGTGTTAAAAAAACATTCAGAAATTTATATGGTAGATAATACATATAATACTGAGTTGAAAAAAAGTAACATTTAATAAAAATAGATTGAAAACCTAATTGTTTCAGAGATAAAATAATTTTATATATTACTATCATGATTAATTATTTTTTACGTGTCGCAAATGAAGGTTTACCTCTGTGTTTATAAACCTATATTTACAGAAGACGTTCTATATGTCCTCCTTTTATTACAATGCACACTTGATAGTTTCTTTTTACAGAGTTACATATGCTTATCAAATAATTCGACATAGACTTCAAATTTTCGAGAATTCGCAACTTTCTAAAAAGAAGATGCATTGTAATGGATAAAGAATATAGGTATAGAACATCTCTTGTAAACAGTTTTGTCAGATATCACAAAATTGAAAGTAATATATAAAACAGTACTATATATGTATAAGACAGTACTAATAATATCTTATCGTTCATTTATATTATTTACACAATTGCACAATTATCTTTTTTTTGCATAAATATTTTAATTATATAATTGTTCTATTTTTTTATTAGCTGTTATGTTCTTAAGAGAGAAAATTTTATTTTTAGAATAAATTAAATAAATTATTACTTTTATTATTACTATTATTTTAACATAAATTATTATTAATCAGATTCAAAAAGTAGAAAGTTAAATAAATATTTCCTTATATACATAATTTTTTACGTATCTATTATTATGTTGATTACTAAGGTAAACTTTTAACGCTTGCCAAGAACGAACTCGCGAAAAAGCAACATAAAGTTGCCCATGATTAAAAACATCTTTACGAAGATCTAGACCAATTCTATCAAACGTCTGTCCTTGTGATTTGTTAATTGTCATAGCAAAAGCTAATTTTATCGGAAATTGTCTTCTAGAAAAAGTAAAGGGATATACATTTTCACAATATAATGTTATACGATTCAAAAAAACAATATCTCCTGCTGTGTCACCTGTTAAAATCTTACACTTTAATAAATGATCTGCAAGCTCTATAATCATTAATCTAGTACCATTACAAAGACCTTCATTGATACTAAGATTTCTAATCAGCATAATGATACAATTTGGCCTTAAACGCAATTCATGAGGAGGAAGAGATGATGGAGATAAACTATTCAAATATTCCAAAGCTTCACCAATGTCACCATTGTCATCATTTACAGCACTGTCTATACTTGTATAAATTCGTTCACCAGTTACATCTAATAATTCAACAACTTTTTGATTTATTTCGTCTACATCAACATTTCTTGCAGAAAGTATCGCACATTTAGCTACTTCAACAAACTCTTTTTTTTTTAATTAATTCACCATATATATCTTCCACAATATTAGTATCAATAGGTGCTACATAACATTCAAGAATTTGTATGTTATCATTGAAATCATTTAATACGCCATCTCTCATATTTAATAAAAACTTTGCAAATTCAATTTCTTTTGGAAGAACTCGCATATTTTGTGTTAAAGAAAATACAAAATATCTCCAAGTAGAACTAAATTTAATAGACAGATTCACAATTTCACTTCGAGTAGCATGTACTTTTATTGGCAAAAGTTGTCTAAAATCACCACCTAATAAAACAATTTTTCCGCCAAAAGGAAAATCATTATTCATAATATCACGCAATGTTCTATCCATAATCTCTAAAGCATATCGTGGTGTCATTGGTGCTTCATCCCAAATATAAATATCAGTTTCTTTCAAATATTGAGCTTCTTTAGTTTGTATTTTAATGGCAGATGATGAATCAGCAAATAATGGCACCGGTAATTTAAATGTCTTATGAACTGTTTTTCCAGTAGGTAATAATGTCGCTGCAATACCTGTAAAAACCATTGTGCACACGCGTTTTTTTCTAATTTTAGCTAAATGATAAATAGTTGTGTATATAAATGTTTTACCTGATCCACCCGGACCATCAATATAAAAACAATTATTATGATTATTATTATTATTATCTAATCTATTTAATAAAAGATCAACTATCTCTTTCTGCTTCTCATTTAATTGTTGATATTGCTTGGTGCCTATTTCCATAGCTTCTTCAAGTGTCATATAATCCTCCTCTGCACTATTTTCTATTAACTGTTCCATTTGTGGGAAATCAGCAAAACTTTTACCTTCAGCACGAAGCATACTATTAATTTGCGCGTAAGCTTTATTTTGTCCTTGTAACATACCAAAATGTCAAACGTAATCCTCAGACATTGCTTCTTTAAAATTTTCCCACAACTCTTCAGGATGTAATGGTTGACAATGTAATAATATGCGTACAAATAATCTACGAAGTTGTCGAGGCATCATCCATTCAACAGCTTCATTCATAGCTCGTTTCCATTCATCATCATCTTCGATTAAACCTAACGCCAAACAAGCCGTTGAAAATGATTGATAAAATTCTCCATTTACAGTTCTCAAATCATTAAAACTTGTAGCACCCTTTACTGTGGGTAATAATAATCGTAAATGATATAATTCTGTTTGTGCTGGACTAACGGAATATATTCGTCCTAAACAATTATAATGACTTTTACGTTTAACCTAATGCGATACATTTTTGCCATTAATTGTTTTTTTTTTTTAAATGTATAATAGCGTGGAATTTCTATATATAAATACTCTCTTGCTTCTTTATCTCGAAAGTTTAATGAGAAATAATCTATTAACATAGTCACTTGATTTAAAGCAGAAGTCATTATGTCGTTAATATTTTCAATTTTCAATTATAATATTTTGTTCATTAGGAAGATGGACTGGCAAACGCATTATAGAATGACTTTTATCTTGTAATTTCTTACCAAGAATACGTCAACTGGCTTCTACAGGTCCAACATAACGAGCTTCAATATAATTATGTATCTCATCATGATCAATAATTACATTTTCTGTTATTGGTTCAATGGTTATAGCAGCAACATCGTGTCCTTTATAAATATATTTATACAAATATTTAACCGATTTAATACTTGAAACTACCTCAACGTTAATATGACAATTAAATATAATCGATAAAATAGGGCAATATGGAACAACATAACGATTATTAACTATATATCGGCCAGGGCGTTCAAAATTTCTATCATTATTTCGTCGACGATAATAAGGATAAGCATCTTCATCCATTTTAGTTTCTTCAAGAAAAGATTTCGGATAGTGTTTCGAACAATGTTCATCTACCAAACACCAATCACCACAAGGTCCATGAATCATATGTTTCATGATTATATCATGTAAAATACGATTTTTACATGGATCAAGAATTTCAGCAGAAATGTATTTATCAACAATTTGTGGAGTTGTTATTTTAAAATTATATTTTAAAGTAATTAACATATGAATATGTGGCAAACCACGTTTTTGAAATTCAATGACATACACAAACGCTGCTACTTCACCAAAAAATTTTTCCTTAACGATTAAATCAATTAAATAATCTTTTTTAATATTAAAAACACGAGCACAAATGTCAGGTCTATCAGAAGCTTGTTGACCAGGCAATAGATTTTCCTCAATTTCACGCCATTTTGGATTGCAAGTTATTGTGATAAAAAGAGCTGGCTTACCAAATTTACTAACAATTGCCATTGCATCTTGATAATTTTGCAACATATTACGCGGCGACCCAATAAATGTGGAAGGAAGTATAACCATTTTTCCAATACGTCCATTTAAGTTATTCGCTGTAGTTTGTAAATAATCTCTTAAACCTTGATATGTTTCGGTACGTAATTCTTTTTGATGATTTTTACAGTAATCAATTCTATCTTTTTCCATTTTTACATAACTATCTACAAGCCATTGCTGAAATAAGCGACGTCCTAATAAAAAAACATTAAATTCATTACGGATAGCCATACGATATTTAATATACTGTCCTCTAGTTATTCGTCTATGACTATTTAATTTTGTTAATTCGCGATGCCATCCTGAAGTACCATATGGATAAAACAATGGATATATCCATGGCTCAACATTTGGATTCATAATACTAACTTTTTGTAAAATTTTAGTACTTCTATTACGTATTGTAACGTATGATTCTGGAATTTCTCCATCAGCAGTTGTGCAAAAAACAGCAGCAACTTCATTAGTTCTTTGAGCATTATATCGACGTCGATCCATACCTGGTTTTAAAGTAAATAATAATTGTAATTCCGGTAATAATTCACCAGATTCCATTTCTAAACATCGTTGATTTTCTAATTCTTCACCCATCATTTGATAAGATTGAGAAAATACATTAAATTTTCGCATTATATGTTCAAGGTTTTGTACAATTTCAAAATCTAAACACGAATTTTGACTAAGACGATGATTAATCGCTTCATTTGAATCCACAATGAAAAGTTGGCCATAAGTGGAACTTTCATTTTGCGCCGCATACAATGCTGTATTAATTTGATAATAAATTTGTCCTTGTATTTTAAAACAATATGGGCCAGGACGTCTTCCTTGCAAATTTGCATTAAACGAAGCAAATGAAAATGAACTATTATAACTACGAATATGTTGAAAAAAACTATTAGATTTTACATGACTTCCGTCAAATAAAGAATAAAGAAATTGAGAAAGTTCTGGCATTGGTTGCAAATACACTGCACCATGATTACAACAATCATGAAATGAGTTTCCTCTATTAGATATTTTTTCAGATACAAAATGCTTTGCATTGCAATGAACGCAAAACACATTCATAGAACCAATATAATATTCAACAACATTATTTACTGACATAGTATTATTTAAACAAGGTTGATATTTTTGTCGTGATCGATAACGATATTGCCATTCTGCAAAACGTTCCTGGCATACTGATACAGTATTTCCCGAATTTTGTTCTATAACTTCATTATCCAATTCTATTACATGATTATCATGTATTGTACCAGAAGTACAAACAATTTGTTCGTGTAATATTATATTATTTGATGATTGTTCTTCAACATTATCATCTAATTCTATTACACGATTATCACGTATTGTACCAGCAATACAAATAGTATGATTTTTATTATCAACTAATTTTGATATATTATTTATTACTTTTGCAATCTGACGACGACGATGTTGATTTTCTGCTTTTCTTTCAACGTCGTCGTTTAAATTCTTCTTCTTCTTCTATAGTACGCTGTATTTTGCGTCTCGGCATTTTTATAAAAGTGTTAATAATATATTAATAAATATACTAATTAACACAGATACGCTAATTAAAAAATATGCATACATACGTATTATAATTCCCGCCAAATATATGTATGTATTATACTATTAAAATTCACACAACTAAAATTTAATCTTTTACACTTTACAAATATAAATATATACAAAAAAATATGTAAGTGTAATTCTTTGTTAATTAAAATACATAAATATATATATATATTAACTATTAAACTTTAAACATATAAAAATTTAAATATACAATTCAAAATTTAATTTTTAAAATTTTAAACGACAAAAATAATATTAATATACTACACTAATAAAAACAAAATTGCATTAATTATTAAAATTTAAACAAACTACTGAACTACTAAAATTTTTTAGATTTTTAATAAAAATATGTACGAAGGAATAAATAGAAATACTATGTTAAAATGCAATTTATGAAATAAATATTCTCTATTAAAACTTAAACAAATAAATTAAATTATGCAAATTTAAATTATTAAAATTACAAATTAAAATGATTGAAATTGAATTTTTAGAAGTTTAAACGCAAATCTATAAAAAATCATCATCATCATCATCATCATCATCATCATCATCATCATCATCATCATCATCATCATCATCATCATCATCATCATCATCATCATCATCATCATCATCATCATCATCATCATCATCATCATCATCATCATCATCATCATCATCATCATCATCATCATCATCATCATCATCATCATCATCATCATCATCATCATCATCATCATCATCATCATCATCATCATCATCATCATCATCATCATCATCATCATCATCATCATCATCATCATCATCATCATCATCATCATCATCATCATCATCATCATCATCATCATCATCATCATCATCATCATCATCATCATCATCATCATCATCATCATCATCATCATCATCATCATCATCATCATCATCATCATCATCATCATCATCATCATCATCATCATCATCATCATCATCATCATCATCATCATCATCATCATCATCATCATCATCATCATCATCATCATCATCATCATCATCATCATCATCATCATCATCATCATCATCATCATCATCATCATCATCATCATCATCATCATCATCATCATCATCATCATCATCATCATCATCATCATCATCATCATCATCATCATCATCATCATCATCATCATCATCATCATCATCATCATCATCATCATCATCATCATCATCATCATCATCATCATCATCATCATCATCATCATCATCATCATCATCATCATCATCATCATCATCATCATCATCATCATCATCATCATCATCATCATCATCATCATCATCATCATCATCATCATCATCATCATCATCATCATCATCATCATCATCATCATCATCATCATCATCATCATCATCATCATCATCATCATCATCATCATCATCATCATCATCATCATCATCATCATCATCATCATCATCATCATCATCATCATCATCATCATCATCATCATCATCATCATCATCATCATCATCATCATCATCATCATCATCATCATCATCATCATCATCATCATCATCATCATCATCATCATCATCATCATCATCATCATCATCATCATCATCATCATCATCATCATCATCATCATCATCATCATCATCATCATCATCATCATCATCATCATCATCATCATCATCATCATCATCATCATCATCATCATCATCATCATCATCATCATCATCATCATCATCATCATCATCATCATCATCATCATCATCATCATCATCATCATCATCATCATCATCATCATCATCATCATCATCATCATCATCATCATCATCATCATCATCATCATCATCATCATCACATCATCATCATCATCATCATCATCATCATCATCATCATCATCATCATCATCATCATCATCATCATCATCATCATCATCATCATCATCATCATCATCATCATCATCATCATCATCATCATCATCATCATCATCATCATCATCATCATCATCATCATCATCATCATCATCATCATCATCATCATCATCATCATCATCATCATCATCATCATCATCATCATCATCATCATCATCATCATCATCATCATCATCATCATCATCATCATCATCATCATCATCATCATCATCATCATCATCATCATCATCATCATCATCATCATCATCATCATCATCATCATCATCATCATCATCATCATCATCATCATCATCATCATCATCATCATCATCATCATCATCATCATCATCATCATCATCATCATCATCATCATCATCATCATCATCATCATCATCATCATCATCATCATCATCATCATCATCATCATCATCATCATCATCATCATCATCATCATCATCATCATCATCATCATCATCATCATCATTGTCATCATCATCATTATTGTCATCATCATCATTGTCATCATCATCATTGTTATCATCATCATCATTTTATTAAAGTATATATTAAATTATTTACAATTTATGTACAAAATCTATATTAATAATTCATACAAATACGAAAAAATATAACAGGAAAAAATATAAAACAAATACAAGTAATATAAATACAAACATGTAATATATATATATATATACAATTACAACTATAATACTTAATTTCTTATATAATACTTAATATAATATTATAATTGAATATTAATTATTAGAAATAAGTCCGCGTTTTTACTCCATACCTGAAAATAAAATAATAAATATTAATGTTAAATAAATAATAAACAGTTATATTTTATAAATTTATAAAAAATAATATAATATTTTGTTATACTAATAAAATATTGTACGAAAATTATAAGACTACAATATATAGGATAATTCAAAACGAGTGTAAAAAGCTTTAAGAATATTTGATTTTGCTTTTGCATTCATAATAATCTCTTCCTTTTTAAATGAGAAAAGAATATATACCATATATATATATACACACACATATATAGTAAAATGTATTACTTAAGACTCACAAGGGAACGTCTTACATTGTTTAGGCTGAAATAAAAAGCGACTATTACCAATAGGTTAGGCATGTCTAAAGATGAAACTATGCCAAATATTAATTCCCACTGTGTACCAGGATTCGAGTAATCAAGTTGCAAAAACGGTGCTGTGATGGTACAGTTTGGGGTATTGTTGCGCCTACTTTAGTGACAATAAACAATTTATACAATAACTTTATATATATATATATATATATATATATATATATATGTATATATACACATACATACGTGACCCACATGATAACAATGTATTGAAATTATACTTTATTGCTGTCTATTTTTGGATGATATTAAAGTTAAAATAATTTTGAAAAAGAATTTAATTACATACATACCATACTGGCCATTATTATTTACAATGTGTAGCTATTTGATGGGCAGCTTATCAATTCCGGGCGCAAGACAATTTTTATTTTTTTAGTACGGTGGATCAACTGTAAATAATTATTACACAGTTATTATATATAAAAATAAAATATATATGTATTTTATTATACAAAAGTTCATGAAGATCAAAAAATAATATATAATATATAATATATAATATAAATATATAAATATATAAATATATATATATATAAATATATATATATATATATATATATATATACAGGGTGGACCATTTAAGTTGATAATGTGAAATATCTCAAAAACAAAGCGTTGGAAAAAGAAATGTTTTAAATAAAAGTAAATTGACTTTAAGGGGGAAAGCGAATTGCATGATTTATGTTTTATTTGGAGGATATTTTCAAGGTCATTTAAAGGTCAATCTAATTTTTTAAAATGAAAATCTATATTTTTTATTTTTTATTCTTATTTCTCGTAAAAATATAAGCAACTTTTGTAGGAACCATTTTTCAATGTAACACTGTAAATTTCACAAATATTTGAAAAGTAAAAATTGATAAAAGAAAGTAATACCGTACTGTACTGTACAATTTTATAAGCATCCGCTGTACATTTTATTATTATTAGTTGAAACAAAAAGATATTAACATAATTCAATTAGATTATAATAAATGTTCAAAGTGATGCCCTTCTACCTTAATGCATTTTACAATTCTTTGTAGAAAAGATTGATGTGTGCGTAAAAGTGCGTCTCTTTCAATATTTGCACAAGCAGTTCGTATGCGCTCTTGCATGTTTTCTAGAATCGTTAGTTCATCGATGTAAACTTTATCTTTGAGATAACCCCATAAGAAATAGTC
The DNA here is from genome assembly GCF_048542155.1 of Nylanderia fulva. Taxonomy (NCBI): domain Eukaryota; kingdom Metazoa; phylum Arthropoda; class Insecta; order Hymenoptera; family Formicidae; genus Nylanderia; species Nylanderia fulva. Next base: position 34,636 of record NW_028190403.1, on the reverse strand, counting down.
TAGGGATGTAAGATCAGGAGATCGAGCTGGCCAATGGCGTACTGGACCTCCGCGTCTTATCCAACGACCAATGTAATTCTGATTTAAAGCATCTCTAGCAATACGTGCATAATGAGCAGGGCATCCGTCGTGCTGGTACCACATGGTCTGCCTTTCTTCTAATGGTACATCTTCCAACAGTAACGGCAACTCTTCAGTTACAAAGATTGTGTACATTTCTTCTGTTAATGTGCCATCGATAAAAAAGGCCCAATTACTTTTTCTCCCAAAATTTTACACCACACATTAACAGACCAAGATCTCCGATGCTCCACTTCTTTTAACCAATGTGGATTTTCAACAGCCCAATAGTGCATGTTATGCCGATTTACTTTACCATGATTGGTGAAAGTATATTTGTCACTAAATAATACGGATAGAAAAAATTATTATTCCGCATTATATCTTGTGCCCATTTACAAAATGTTATTCTATTCACAAAATCGTCACCATGTAGTTCTTGATGCAACGACACATGGTATGAATGGAATTTGTGCCGTTTTAATATTCTAAGAATACTGCTTTTAGAAATTCCTGAATTGGTAACTAATTTTCGGGAACTTATACGAGGATCGTAATTCACTGCAGCTAACACTGCAGTTTTCTTATTTTCGCCGATAGCGGTTCTTTTACGGCTCCTTTTTTTTGGCTGAACACTTCCTTCTTCTGAAAACTGCTTTATAACACGATAAAATGATATTTGTGATAGAGTTCTTCTATCAAGAAACAAGGTTCGGCATACAGGAGAATAGACTGTTGCACATTTCTTCTAGATTCTCCATAAATAAGAACCATTTTAACTTCTTCCTCTACAGATAAACACTCCATTGCTCAGTCTAAATAATGGCAATAATTACTAACAATCGAATTATTGAAATTGCCAAGAATTATAAATAATAAGTAGAACAATACTCTTCTATTTGACACTCTGGCATATAATGTTTATTAAATTGCTATGTTTCGACCTCAATTTTACGTCCTTTTCAAGCAGATCTAAAATAACAATAAAAAATATAGCAGCATAAGTTCATCTAAAATACAATCAAGTACGCAGAAAAAAGAAATAATACTCACATTATGTAGTAAGTAATAACACGATTGGTCAACAGTGGAATAAATTATTAATAAATAAACACATAGACGCAAACAAACTTTGTTCAAAAATTAATAATAAATAAATTAAAAATGAGCTATTGCCGATGTCAGGAAACGTGTTAGATCGTACGTCCGAACGGAATGGCAATACAAATAACTAATAACAATGATAAGCCCGATGTACACAAAATAAGTCATACCTTAGAAGAAACTTATACGCTGTGTCTAAGTATTGTATAAAAGGACGACGTGGAGAATAAAACTCCTTATAATAATTACTAACACTACCAGCAATCTAATTGAATTATGTTAATGTTTTTTGTTTTGACTAATAATAATAAATGTACAGCGGATGCTTATAAAATTGTACTGTACAGTACGGTATTACTTTCTTTTATTAATTTCCACTTTTCAAATATCTGTGAAACTTACAGTATGTGCTAAATTGAAAAATGGTTCCTACAAAAGTTGCTTATATTTTTACGAGGAATAAGAATAAAAAATAAAAAATATAAATTTCTATTTTAAAAAATTAGATTGACCTTTAAATGACCTTGAAAATATCCTCCAAATAAAACATAAATCATGCAATTCGCTTTCCCCCTTAAAGTCAATTTACTTTTATTTAAAACATTTCTTTTTTCAACGCTTTGTTTTTGAGATATTTCACATTATCAACTTAAATGGTCCACCCTGTATATATATATATATATATATATATATGTATTTATTTATTTTTTATGTTCCTTTTGTATGTTTCTTTCGTAAAAAATTCGAAAATTTATATTATTTATTATAAAAAATTCAAAATTTCATGAAAAATGATCACCGATCTTCATTAAATTTAATAGCAACCATTCTTTATTCTTTAATGATACTCTATTCAAGTAAAAGAATTTACCTCGATATGTCAAAATTTATAGAAGTTAGAACAATTACAAACATTTATCGAAAAATTAAAATTGCATTAAAATTTAAAATACTATATAAATTTTTATAAAAATGGTAATAAATAAAAGTATTGTACTATTTTACTTGTATGCCAAAGTGGAGTATTATAGCTCAAACAATTCTTGAAACGTTTAAATTTTCGGGAACATACACACACATAGATATTTTTTAATGTGATTTTTTGATGGTTTGGAAAATTCTGAACACATTATAATATAATATGTAATTAAGTTTTATATAAAAGTATTATTATACTTACCGCGTATCTTTCGAAGTTTGCACTCTTAAAAATTCTTCTTCGTAATTATTTTCTCTTATTTTATTTTTGTATTGCACTGTCAATATAACCTTCGCGATGTTAAATGACAAATAGTACTTAAATAACACGAAGCATGTAACACCGTAAAAACCAATCAGAGCGACGGAAAAGAAGCAACAATACACTTCGAGACTTTCGAGAGGCCTTCGATACATTCGAGAATCGACTTAACATGCCTTTTTTAAAGAAGGACTAGCACGTAGCGCGCGCTGACGCGTGCGCCATCTTCAAACTTTAATTAATTAATTACCTAAATACTAAATTAATTAAGTACAATATTTCGGTTTGTAAACTTCTCAATTTCTGCTTTGTTTTTAAATATTAAAAACCGACAATTACTCGTATCACCGCGCGATTTATACGGCGCTGACTATATTTCAATTTATTTAAATAGTTATATAATTTTGAAATTTAATTAAGCACAATTTCTCTTAATGTTCTTAATGTCCCTTTAATGTTCTTAATGTTCTTTTAATGTATTTTATTAATTAAAATAAAAATCGTTGTTTATAATTAAAATACTGTAAAATGTATTAAATGTGTACTTTTTATAATAATTTTATAAAATGGTATAAATATTATCCTTTAATTTAAAAAAATTAAATATATATAATACAATATAAATAGGCTATAAGAAAAAAATTAAAATTGTTTAGTTAGTTTTCATTTTCACTTCAAATACGATTAAAATAACAAAATAATTTCTAATTTTTAATTAAAATAATTTAATTATTAATCTTTAATTAAATAATAATCGTTAATTAAATTAAATATTTGAAATAAAAATCTTTTAAATTTTTATTTGTTTTATTATTTTTTATTATTATTATAACATAATCATATGTCACATATATATTTGTTATCTTTTATTAATCTAGTATTTCTTTATAAACATAGTTTTTGATTTTTTTAGTCACATTATTATCTTTTAAATAAATTTTCAACGAATCCCAAGAACAAACTCGTGAAAATGCGACATACAGTTGTCCATGACTGAAAATATCTTTTCAAAGATCTATTGCAATTTTATCGAAAGTCTGTCCTTGTGATTTATTTATGGTCATAGCAAATGCTAATTTCACTGGAAATTGTCTTCTTCTAAATGTAAATGGATATATATTTTCGCAATACAGAGTGATACGATTAATAAAAACAATTTCTCCAATTTTATTACCTGTTAAAATTTCACAACGCAATAAATTATTATCTAAATCTAAAATCAGTAATCTTGTACCATTACATAAACCTTCATTAACACTAAGATTTCTAATAAGTATGACAATAGTGTATTTTCTTAAACGTAATTTATAAGGTGGAAGACATAATGGATTTAAAGAATTGAGATATTCTATTGGAATTATTTCATGTATATCTTGATTATCTCCAGTCGTTTCAAGAGTATCTATACTTGTATAAACTCTCTCTGTCGTTTCGTCCAATAAATTTACTATCTTTTCGTTTATTTCATCAACATCAACATCCCTTGCAGATAATATAACGTAATTAGTCATAATTTTATATTGTTTATGTTTTATAATATCTCCGTACATATCTTTAACCATATCCGAATTTGCGTTTGCTACACATTTTTCTAGAATATGAATATTATCTGAATGGTCATTTAAAGAACCATTACCTAAATTTAATAAAAATTGTGTAAATTTTTTTTCCTGTGGTAAAGTTCTCATATTTTGTGTCAATGAAAATATTTTAAATTGTTTCCATAAACTACTAAATTTTATCGATAAATTTATAATTTCACAACGCGTAGCCTTTTCTTTTATAGGTAATAATTGTCTAAAATCTCCACCAAGAAGAACAATTTTACCACCAAAATATAAATCATTTTGCATTATATCACGTAATGTTCGATCCATTATTTCTAATACATAACGAGGTGCCATAGGAGCTTCGTTTATAATAAAAACATCTACAAGTTTTAACTTTTCAGCCTCTTTAGATTGAATTTTAATATTTGATGTAGAATCAGCAAAAAGAGGAACAGGTAACCCAAAAACTTTGTGTATTGTTCTTCTATTTGGAAGTAATGTTGCAGCAATACCAGTAAATGCCATTGTAATAACTATTTTTTCTCTATTTTTAAGTGAGTAATATAAGGTTGTATAAATGAATGTTTTACCAGAACCACCTGGACCATCGATATAAAAATAATTATTGTTATTGTTATTTGTTATTGTTGCTTCTAAAATAGTATCAACAATTTCTTTTTGTTCTATATTTAATTGTTCATATTGTTGCATACCTATCGATGTATCTTCCTCAATTTGTTCTTCATTATTTATTTCTTGTTCTAATTCAGGAAAATTAGCAATATTCGAACCTTCCATTTGAAGCACATTAGTAATATAATTATAAACTTTCTTTATTCCTATTATAGGTCCAAATCTTCTTGCATAATCTTCCGACATATCTATTTTAAACTTATTCCATAATTTTTTTGGATGAACTGGTTGGCAATGAATCAAAATTCGTACAAATAAATTACGAAGTCGTCTTGGCATCATCCAAATTTTCGCTTCATTCATTGCACGATACCATTCCTCATCATCTTCTATGAGTCCTAATGCTAAACATGCGGCAGTGAAAGTTTGATGTGTTTCGTTATTAACTGTTCTTAATTCTTGAAAACTTGTAGCTCCTTTAACATGTAATAAAAGTATACGTAAATGAAACAATTCTATCTGAGATGGGCTGACGGAATACATACGACCAATACAATTAAAGTATCTTTGACGTTTCTCCCAGCGATTAATAATTTTGCCATTAATTTTTATTTTTTTTAATATATAATGACATGGAATATCACTGTATAAATATTATTTTGCTTCTTCATCTCGAACATTTAACTCAAAATAATCTAACAACATTGTTACTCATTCTACAGCATATCTTATCGCATCATTATTAATATTATCATCGATTATTACATTATGTTCATTTAGTAAATGAACCGGTAAACGAAATATAACGTGACTTTTTTCTTGCAAAGGTTTACTTAAAATGCACCAACATGCTTCCACAGGCCCGACATACAGAGCTTCAATAAAATCTTGAATTTCATCATGATTTATAGTTTTATCTATATTTTCTCCAATAACTATAGATGCTGCATCATGACCTTTATAAATATATTTATATAAATATTTTACTGACCGTATACTCGAAACTATTTCAACATTAATATGACTATTGAATAAAAGTAAAAGCGTTGGATTAAATGGAACAACATATCAATTATCAACAACGTATCGTCCAGGTCTTTCGTACAGCAATCCATTATTTCTTCGACGATAGTGCGGGTAACCATCTTCATCCATGATCGTCTCAGGTCGAAATAGTTTTGGAAAATGTTTTGAACATTTATCATTTATCAAACACCAATTTCCACATGGTCCATGAATCATATGTTTCATTACAACATTATGTAAACTTTTATTTTCATTAGGATCAGGAATTTCTGCAGAAATAAATTTATCAATTATTTCAGAATTTGATATCTTACAATTCTGTTTTAATGTAATAAATAAATGTATATGTAGTAATCCACGTTTTTGAAATTCTATTACGTAAACATATGCTAAAACTTCACCAAAAAAATTTTCTAACAATAATATCGATTAAATAATCCTTTTTTATATTAAATACCCGAGCACATATATCTGGCCTATCTGCAGGTTGTTGATTTGGAAGTAAATTTTCTTTAATTTCGCGCCAATTTGGATTACAAGTCATAGTAACAAAGATATCTGGTTTTCCATATTTCCGAACAATAGCCATTGCATTTTCATAATGTTGCAACATATTACGCGGTGAACTCACAAATGTCGATGGAAGTATAATCATTTTTCCAATATGAGCATTGTTATTATTGACGGTGTTTGCTAAATAATCAATTAATCCTTGATAATAAAATATTAAATTTCGTTCGCCAGGAATGAAATACTAAGGTAGTAGATATTAAACTGACTACACTGGCTGTCTATTCGATTTGTTAAACTATATTTATTGACGTTTCGACCATACGGGTTGTGGTCCTTTTCAAAATTACAATAGAAGCATTCTAGAAATTAATGTATATGCAATCAGAATCAACATTTAAATTGAAAACGTGAAATGTAACAAATGAGACTTACAATGAGTTACTGCATATCGTTATTGACATTTAAAAGTACGCTCCGGTGAGACTTAACTTAAGATCGGATGGTAAATTAACTGCGTTTCACTTGTGTCATCTTGCTACGACTGAGCACACTGTACTAACGAATAAACACGCCGAAAATTATGTCAAAGTTAAAAGTTAACAATATTTACATTCTCGCTAAATTGTGATGTACCATATGGCAAATTACTAAAATAAAATATAAAAAATAAAAAATAAAATATAAAAAGTATAAGGTAATAAAAAGACAAATAAATAAATAAATAAATATATTCGGTTCGCTTATGTCATCCTGCCTTAACATACCAATATTAAACTACTAATAATAGCTCCCAACAATGTATGTTAAAATTTTTTACTTCAATTTCTAAACAAACTGTCACATATCGTACTAAAGCTTTCAGTGTCTTTCTGTAAATTGATAGTGGAATTCAATTTCTTGATAAAGTACATTTCGGCTATTTCTCTTTTTCTTCTATTGTTTTCTTTATGCAGAATTAAAGGATTCGACCAATCAAATTCATGTCCTTGATTAATTCTGTGCTCACTAACAACAGAAAAATTGCTCGCTGAATTTTTAATATTACGTCGGTGTTCGTTAATCCTAGTACTGAGATGTCTTTTTGTCTGCCCTACATAATTAGAATCACAATTGTTACAATTAATACAATAGACTACGCCGGTTTGCTTATTAATATCTAAATTATCTTTCCCCGATTTTATTAAACAGTTCAGTTTTTTGGGGATGGTAAAAATTACGTTAAGGTTCTTTTTGTTTAGAAATCTATATATGTCATTAGTGAACCGATTACAATATGGAATGACGATGAAATTTTCCCTCGAAACATCCGTCGAATCTACATTTATAATTTTTTTATCCTTATTGTTTATAGGTTGTGACAGCTTGTGGGTTCTATCATTGACATATTTATTAATGAGATTTTCCGGGAAGCAATTATTTTTCAAAATATTCTTTACAATTTTTAAATTAAAGTCATGAAACCGTTTGTTAGATAAAATTATTGCATGGTCAACTAAATTGGTAATGGTGTTAATTTTATATTTCGTCGGATGATTCGAGAAAAAATTGATGTATCTTCCTGAGAATGTTGGTTTTCTGTACCAGTTAGTTATGAGCTTATTATCATCCCTATGAACAATTGTATTCAAAAAGCTGAGAGAATTATTAGTTTCAATCTCATAAGTAAAAGTTAGTCTTGGGTGATAGCTATTAAACACCTCGCTCACCTCTAACAGTTTATCGTTAGGAAGGATCATGAATATGTCATCTACATATCTATAGAAACAAGATGTTTCGAAACCAAGCAAGGACAAACAATCCGTTTCCCGGAAAATCTCATTAATAAATATGTCAATGATAGAACCCACAAGCTGTCACAACCTATAAACAATAAGGATAAAAAAATTATAAATGTAGATTCGACGGATGTTTCGAGGGAAAATTTCATCGTCATTCCATATTGTAATCGGTTCACTAATGACATATATAGATTTCTAAACAAAAAGAACCTTAACGTAATTTTTACCATCCCCAAAAAACTGAACTGTTTAATAAAATCGGGGAAAGATAATTTAGATATTAATAAGCAAACCGGCGTAGTCTATTGTATTAATTGTAACAATTGTGATTCTAATTATGTAGGGCAGACAAAAAGACATCTCAGTACTAGGATTAACGAACACCGACGTAATATTAAAAATTCAGCGAGCAATTTTTCTGTTGTTAGTGAGCACAGAATTAATCAAGGACATGAATTTGATTGGTCGAATCCTTTAATTCTGCATAAAGAAAACAATAGAAGAAAAAGAGAAATAGCCGAAATGTACTTTATCAAGAAATTGAATTCCACTATCAATTTACAGAAAGACACTGAAAGCTTTAGTACGATATATGACAGTTTGTTTAGAAATTGAAGTAAAAAATTTTAACATACATTGTTGGGAGCTATTATTAGTAGTTTAATATTGGTATGTTAAGGCAGGATGACATAAGCGAACCGAATATATTTATTTATTTATTTATTTGTCTTTTTATTACCTTATACTTTTTATATTTTATTTTTCATTTTTTATATTTTATTTTAGTAATTTGCCATATGGTACATCACAATTTAGCGAGAATGTAAATATTGTTAACTTTTAACTTTGACATAATTTTCGGCGTGTTTATTCGTTAGTACAGTGTGCTCAGTCGTAGCAAGATGACACAAGTGAAACGCAGTTAATTTACCATCCGATCTTAAGTTAAGTCTCACCGGAGCGTACTTTTAAATGTCAATAACGATATGCAGTAACTCATTGTAAGTCTCATTTGTTACATTTCACGTTTTCAATTTAAATGTTGATTCTGATTGCATGTACATTAATTTCTAGAATGCTTCTATTGTAATTTTGAAAAGGACCACAACCCGTATGGTCGAAACGTCAATAAATATAGTTTAACAAATCGAATAGACAGCCAGTGTAGTCAGTTTAATATCTACTACCTTAATCCTTGATAAGTCTCAGCTCGTAATTGTTTTTGATTCTGTTTACAATAATTAATTCGATCCTTTTCAATTTTTATATAACTATCTACAAGCCATTGTTGGAATAATCGTCTGCCCATAATAAAAATATTAAAATTATCACGTATAGCTATGTGATATTTTACATATGCAGCTCTACTTACTCGTTTATTACAATTCTTACGTTGTAAATTATCATGCCATCCTTGATTATGATAGAATAATGGATAAATCCATGGTTCTACATTTGGATTCATTGTACTGACTTGTTGTAACGTTTTCTCATTTTTATTATATATTGTTACATAAGTTTCCGGAATTTCACCATCTGCTGTAGTAGAAAAAACAGCTGCAACTTCATTTACTCTTTGCACATTGTATCGGCCACGATCAATGCCTTTTTTTGTCAAAAATCCCAATTGTAATTCATGTATACTATTATTTTCAGTGATTTGTTCAATTTCTTCATGCATCATTCGGTAAGATTATGCAAAAACATTATTCGTACGCATTATATTATCTATTAAATGTAAAATTTCTTTATCAAGATTCGAATTTCGATGTAATCGACATTCTGTTGCTTCATTATTATCCACAATAAAAAGTTGACCATAACTTGGCATTTCGTTAGATGAGGGATATAACGCAGTATTAATTTGATAATAAATTTGTCCTTAAATTTTAAAACAATAAGGTCCACGTCTTTGCGCACTAAAATCTGCTAAGTTTGCATTAAATGACACGAATGAAAATGTATTATTGTAACCACGAATATGATTATAAAAATGACTTGATTTTTGATGATTTCCAATAAATAATTCATAAAGTTCATACAGAGGTTGTGGTAAAGAATCTAACTTAACAGAATTATGGCTGCAACAATCGTTAAATGAATTACCCTTATTAGCTACTTTTTCAGAATTAAAATGTTTTGCACCACAATGTTCACAACATATATTCATTTCTCCTATGTAATACTCTATGATATTTTGTAGTTGAGTAGTATAAGATTTATTAATATCTACAAATTTTTTTTTTAAAGATCGAGTTTCTTCCTTACGATTTGCATTTTTACTTTTATCAATTATATTGTGTGATGTGCTAGGTATAGACCCAGTAAACATTCAATATCCTATGTATATACATATAATATCCATAATATGGAAAAAACATACTGTACATACTACGTACATACATACAATATACATAAATTTACATACATTTATGGATATACATAGAATATCATATGAATATATATTCCATGTATCTACATCAGATGTATATACATACGACATACGCTGATGTAGATACATTTATGGATATACGCACGATGTCACGTGAATATACATAACATGTATATTAAAACGAGGCCGCTGCTTGTATATACATAAAATATATCTTATGCACATTCCATGTATCTACATCAGATGTATCTACACACGACATACACTGATGTAAATACATTTATAGATATACGCAGGATATCGCATGAATATACATAACATGTATATTAAAACGAGACCGCTGCTTGTATATACATAAAATATATCTTATGCACATTCCATGTATCTACATCAGATGTATCTATATACGAAATACACTGATGTAGATACATTTATGGATATTCGCAGGATGTCGCATGAATATACATAACATGTATATTAAACGAGGCCGCTGCTTGTATATACATAAAATATATCTTATGCACATTCCATGTATCTACATCAGATGTATCTACATACGACATACACTGATGTAGATACATTTATGGATATTCGGAGGATGTCGCATGAATATACATAACATGCACATTTAAACGAGACCGCTGCCTGTATATACATAAAATATATTTCATGTACATTCCATGTATTTACGTTAGATGTATATATTGTACAATACATACCATATACGCTAATATACATAGATTCATTTATGGATATTGCATATATATGGAAATTTAGGCCGGTATTCATAGTCCGATTTTATATTTAAGATCGTCTTAGGCCGGCGTCCCATAGAACGGATTATGCGGAAACGGAACCAGCGGATCGCCAATCACGGAATCGTTCCGATAGAACTTATCGATGAGTTCCATCGGAACAATTCCGTGATTGGCGATCCGCTGGTTCCGCTTCCGCGTAATCCGTTCTATGGGACGCCGGCCTAAGACGATCTTAAATATAAAATCGGACTATGAATACCGGCCTAAATTTCCATATATATGCAATATCCATAAATGTATCTATGTATATTAGCGTATATGGTATGTATATACATCTGACGTAAATACATGGAATGTACATGAAATATATTTTATGTATATCAAAGCTCCATTTTTACGCGCACAACCAACGCAAGCACGGTTGGACAATATATGCTACCAATACATTGCCAATTGGCTAGTTTTGGACTAGGATCTTCTGATTGGTTAACTACGCTGGCGCCTTAAGTCGCGCATGATGTGTGCAGTGACTTAACGAGATCCTCCTAGCGCGGCGATTTTGTTTTTTCGCTCTTTCTCTACGATAACGTGAGCCCATACGGACGTGTATTTTGTGCCTCCGATATTTGCGAAGTTATCTCGAGGAATTCCATACTTTCTACATCATTATTTTGATTTATCAAATATCCGCAGTGAGTACCTAACAGCATGTAACAATTAAATTGATAATTTCTTTTTTATTTCATGATGATTAGAAATCATTCGAGAGAAAGAGATTCGCGGTTTTTTATTTTCAATTTTCTATATATTTTATTAATATTATATGTTATATTTCTTATCGTAATATATTTGTCGCGTTTTTTTGGCATTATACAATAATTGAGTGATTTGTTAAATAATATAGAGAGATGGGAATTGTTGCATTTGGCTCGATTTTCGTAACTTAGCAACGAGACGTCGGCGCGACTAACTAAAGGTCTGCACACAAAGGCGCGCCAACTCGTTGTTAAATTCTATACTTTTTACATATTATTTTAATTTATCAAATATCTGCAGTGAATATCTAACATCGTGTATCAATTAAATTGATAATTTCTTTTTTATTTAATAATAATTAGAAATCATTCGAGAGAAAAAAATCGCAGATTTTTATTTTCAATTTTCTATATATTTTATTAATCTTATATGTTATATTTCTTGTCGCAATATATTTGTCGCGTTTTTTTGGCATTAGACAATAATTGAGTGATTTGTTAAACAATATAGAGAGATAGGAATTGTTGCATTTGGCTCCATTTTCTTAACTTAGTAACGAGACGTCGGCGCGACTAACTAAAGGTCTGCACACAAAGGCGCGCCAACTTGTTGCTAAATTAAAAAAATGGAGCTAAAATATGTAACAATTCCCATTTCTATATTATTTAACAAATCACTCAATGTTATTATTTAATAAGAAAATGATAACATATTCTCTTATATGTTAACAATTTACAAGTCAAAAATTATTGCGATTTTTGTCAAGCCCTTATAACTCTTAATATATAAAGTATCTTTTCGATTTTTTAGGATCTATAATATTAAAAATACATGTCCACTTTTACAAAAATTTTTTAATAATGTTTGAAATATATTTTTAATATATTTTTTTCCCTATCGTCATTGATCACACTATTTTCGTGGGTACGTTTCTTATGTTAGAGCGGTATATTCTAAATATAGCAAATGTTTCGAAATCTTTTGTTAAGTGATTAGACTGTACTGACCGGTCGAAAAAATAAATAATTTTTAAGCGTGAGTTACTAAGAAATAAAAAAGGCTATAAACTTGTAATTAAGTACTTTATTTAAGTATGCGAGGAGTATAAAAGCATGTAAAAATAAAACGTAAATAATATTTTTAATATCATTTATTAAATGTTAAAAAAAACTAATTTTTTTCACTAGTGTCGAAGATTTTTCGGTATGTACTCATTGGATCGACTTAAAGTTTTTTTTTTATTAACCTTTCTTTAAACATTGACATAGGATTTTTTCAATATCATTGTTAGTTTGCAAAATATTAACAAATTAATTAACAATTTTTATGCTAAAAATCAAACCAAAATTTCAACAAATTTTTTTATCGTGTACTTAAATAAAGTATTAAATTACAAGTTTATAGTTTTTTTTATATTTCTTCGTAATCTATGCTTAAAAACTATTTATTTTTCCGGTCGGTCACAGTAGTCTTTAAGGGGGATCAACGCTGTGATGGCTAAAAAAAAGTAGCTCTTTTTTGCGAATTTTTTGAGATGCCCATAAAGCAGGTAGTTAAATAAATGTTTTTGCATTGAATTTATTGTTCTTTGAACTATTAAAAAATATTTTTTTATTTAGTTAAATACATTTTTATTTTAATATAAAATGTATTTGTAGTAGACTCTGTGTTATCTATCGACCTTGCACGTGGAGTCCTTAAAAGTCATCTGAAATTTAAAAAGTCAAGATTTTTTTGAAATATATAAATGTATTAGTTTCAGTTAAGCGTACAGAAATTTTAATGTCTTCATTATTCGTAAAATGGCGCATTTTTTAAAAAAATTTCAAAATTTTTCAAAAAAAAAAAACCGTTTTCGTACAAATCATAAAAATAGGAAATTTTAATTGTAAAAAGAAATCTGTACGCTAAACTGAAACTACATTTATATATAATACTTAAAAAAAATTTTGGGTTTTTTAATTTCAAATGACTTTTAAGGATCCCAGGTGCAATAAAACCGATAAATAATGCAGAGTTTACTACAGACACATTTTATATTAAAATAAAAATGTATTTAATCAAATAAAAAATATTTTTTAATAATTCAAAGAATAACAATTCAATGCAAAAACATTATTTATCTATCTGCTTTATGGATGTTACAAAAAATTCGCAAAAAGGGCTACTTTTTAAGCCGTTACAGTATTGATCCCCTTTAAACAATTAACATATTTAAACTAGGTTTTATACTATTTCTATATAAAACTTCTATTAAAAATTTACAGTATATAACTTTATTATGTCATGAAATTGTTTGTTTTCTTGAATTTTTTTTGTGTATTTTTGAAATTTTTTTCTTCAGCAATTACATTCCTACATAATTTTATCATATGTCATAGGTTCATAATTATATGTATAAACATTTGTATTATTTGTACATGTTTAAATGATGTTTTCATTTGTTTTGGAATAAATATACACCCTAGTTTTTTAAAAAGTATTAAAATTTACCGGAGCACATCACAAAAGTTATGGATCTAATTTTAATACTACTGTTATATAATTTTTCGCAAATAGTACACTGTAAAAAAAAATAGTCAATCTAACAGATAATTTAGTTCAATACGCACAACAAAATATTTATTTAAATAAAGCAAAAATATATTTAAATTGATAAAGTACCTACTTAATTGTAGATAGCATATTTTATTGATTTAAATATATTTTTACTTTATTTAAATAAATATTTTGTTATGCGTATTGAACAACATTATCTGTTAGATTTTCACATTTCATCTTTTTACATTATTAATAGCCAATATTAATTTTTTTACAGAATTATTAAAAGTTTTTGTTACATTTGCAAGTAAATTTACAAAATATTTGAATAGTATTTAAAATTAGTTATGGATAATATTAATAAAAAAAGTAAATTTTCTAGACAACTTCGAAAGAGATTAAATCAATCTTTAACTATAATCAATATTCTTAACCCTGATACTTTTGAAATAGAAACTAATAACTCACAATCTAATACACCAAATATTTTTGAAAGTAGCTCAAGTAGCAAACCTGATACTAATATTGACAATATTTCTTATAATAATAATAATAATAATAATAATAACCTAAATAATAATAATGATATTGATGTATTTATTAATACAAGAAATTTTAATTGTGATAACGTTCAGAGTGTCGACATATCAAACACTAATCATGCTGTTATATTATAGTTGAAAATAAAGAGCATGTTTTTGAGTCAAAGTTAAAAAAATGGGCCATTTATGAAAATGTAACTCACTCAACCCTTAATAATTTGTTAAACATTTTACGAGAAGAAGCCGGCTATAATTATTTACCCAAAGATGCGAGAACACTTTTAAAAACGCCAAATAATACACATGGAAAAAAACTAGGATCAGGATTATACTATTATTTTGGAATAAATGAAACTTTAAATAACTTATGTAATAAACAAAATGTAAGAATTGAACACAATGAAGAAATTTTACTAGCAGCAAATATTGACGGTCTACCTCTATCTAAAAGTACGAATAGCTCTTTTTGGCCAATATTATGTACTGTCAAATCAATTGACAAAATTAAAAATAAAGTTTTTTTAGTAGCTTTGTATCATGGCACTGTAAAACCCAATGTAAGTGAGTTTTGTACTGATTTTGTAAACGAATGTATAGAATTATCAAAAAATGGAATATACATCAATTCTATAAGATGCTATTTCAAGTTGTCAATGTTGATTTGCGATACACCTGCAAAATCACACATTTTAGCTATTAAAGGACATTCGGGTTATTTTTCGTGCACCAAATGTGATATAGAAGGAGACATGATTGATAAAGTACTGTGTTTTGTCGATTTTGAAAATCTCCGAAAAAGATCAGATTATTCATTTCGAAATAAAATTCAACCTGAACATCACATTGGCACTAGTATTTTCTTAAAGATTCCAAATTTTAATATTATTGATAACGTTCCTATAGACTATATGCATTGTCTTTTACTTGGCGGTACAAAAAATTTTTTTTGTAACAAAAAGTATGGATGGATTTATGGTAGACCTCCATATAAGTTACGTGCTCGTGATGTTAGTAAAATTTCTGAACGTCTTTTAAGATTGAGGAGTCATATTCCGTGTGAGTTTTCTCGAAAAACTCGCCCTATTACTGAATGCAAAAGATACAAAGCAACTGAATTTCGATTACTTTTGCTTTATACTGGCCCAATAATCTTAAAAGATATTATATCTTCCACGATGTATAATAATTTTATTGTACTTAGTTTAGCTAGTTCAATATTGATCAATCAATATTATTCTTCCTATGAAAATTATATTTCATATGCTCATAATCTATTTAAACATTTTATCAAAAATTCGCAAAAACTATATGGGCCAAATTTTATTTCGCATAATATTCATAACTTTTTGCATTTGAGTGATTGTGTTAGATTATTTGGTTCACTCGATAATTTTAGTGCCTTTATATTCGAAAATTATATGCAATGTTTGAAAAAAAAATTCAAAAATCTTCTCACGCGTTGGAACAAGTTGTACGTCGAATTATCGAAGAAAAAAATGTTACGGAATTTGAATCAATTAATACTTCTAAAAAATACTCTATAGAACACAATGGAGGTCCTTTAATCGAGGGTTGTACTTCACCTCAGTATAAAAAATATAAAACTATTAATTATTGTATACATGTTTCAAAAGAGGCTGATAGGTTTATTGAACTTAAAGATAAAACTATCGTTGAAGTAAAAAATTTTTGTTGCTATAAGAATTTTGAAATATTATTAGGATACGAATATAGAAGACATAAAGACTTTTTTACTAAACCATGTTTGTCATCTTTTTTTGATATACAATATATTCGAAAAATCGACAGTTCACTCAAAATGTGGCCTATTACACACATCAATAAAAAATTAGTAGTTCTTATTTACAATAATCAATATGTTTCATTTCCAATGCTGCATTTATAAATCGAAATGCTAGAATTAGCTTCATTTGAATTAAGTGATTTAAATCGTAGTTTTAATTAACTGCGTTTTGAAAATAATTATTTTTAATAAACTTATATTAGTAAATATACATTTTTAAGATAAAAATAAACTTTCTAGTTTATATTAAAGTGAAACTTTATCAAATAATATGCAATATTTATGTTGTCTAGTAAATTTATGTTTTTATGTAATATATTTATTATGTTTTGTAACTTTATGTTATAGAATTATTTTCTTTACTCAAGCAATATAAAAAATTTTAACATATAACGTATATTAATTTTACTTGCAAATGGGTTGGTACGTCGTTAAGTTTGCAAATGAAGATACGGTTGAAGCAATACCAAAATCTTGGTACTTAAAAAATACAAAAGAATGCAATTGGCCCTCATCGCATTGGACTTCAAGGAAAATTAATGAATTTATAAAATTCAAGAAAACGCCAGAATCTGATTGGAATCTTCATAAAGTTGACATTTTAGGTAGCTATGGTAAGATGAGTATTTTATATATTTTTTACTTATATAACTAAACTATCTTTTTTATTGAAATAAAATAAATTAATAAAATAAAAGAATTAATAAATGAAAAATTAAGAAACTATTTTGCAACTAATTAAACAATTTACAAATAGAGACAGCGATTTATTATAATAATACTTTATTTATGCACAGTCATAAAAGTCTTCAAATCTTATTTTTAGAAGATCTATCTGTTGCTCAACGGAAAGCAAATAAGGCTAAATATACGTCTGATCTTTCGTCGCAAAATGATAAATGTAGGAAACAACATAGTAAACCAAAAGGGAAAAGAAACAAATCGACGAAGTATTTGTCTGACAATGACTCTTCTGATTTGTCACAGTATGAATCAGATATTAATAGTTATCCTCCCACAAGCCCTCTTATATCAAGTGGTAAGCATTTATTTTCTCTAAAAATATATTTTTGAGTTTCTATATAATAATTAATTTTACTATTTTTCTAGATGGAAACTTAGTTCAAAATATACCAACCGAGGTTGTAACTAAATCGACCGAATGTAACATTCCTCGAAATTTTGATGCTGGTAAATTAACACTTTATTAGTACATTTTGTATCAAAAACGGAAAATGATACTTAAGACAGGCACTGCAAACATGAAGCACAAAAGTCACTTTACATTCAAAACATAAAAAATAGTATTTTTTTCTACAATCGTTATCAAAAAAGTTTTATGCTTTGCTGAAAAAAAAGATTAAAATATTTACTTTTGTCTGTACTCCATGTGACGGTTGATTGTTTCCAAAAGATTTTACCTCTTTTTGTGATCCTCTAAATTCCATTGTAGTAATTGTGTAATATAATTCTAGTAATAAACAATAATAGTCTTTTTTAGTCACAAATGATTAGTCAGTAATAATCTTTTTATAATTCAATTAATTTAAAAATTTTAGATTTCCAGAAGCAAGTATTAAAAGAACTAAATGCTATACACTTGAAATTGAATGATGTAATGGAAAGTACGGCTCTTTTATTAAAAAACAAAAGAATTCAAGATGAGCCTACGATAACCGTCAAAGACATTCCACGTGTTGTCCATCTGTTTCCGATAAAAAATGAAAATACATTAGCTGAATTAGAGCAGTGGCTTAATGCAGATGATCAAAATAAAAAAGATTTGGTATGACCTTGAATAATTAAAAAATCGAATGCATATATATAGTGATAATTAATACTTATTAATACTTTTGTAACAATTTTAATTATTTCAGATTATTGAATTAAGTCGCGTTGGGGGCTTAAATGTTAAAGAGATCACAAGAAGAATTATGTACAAAATCTTCACAAATGAAGTTGGAATACTATACTCCTGGGAAGGAGCTAAAGGAAAGAAATCCTTCAAAAATCTAGCAATAAGTTCGGTCATTTTGGGTAATTTTTTTGCTTCTTTTGTATTGCTTCACACATATTCTATTAAAAAAAAAGTCTTTGCTTTGAATGTAATAGATTATATTTTAAAGGATAAAATTAATAATAATTTTTTATATTATTATTTATATTTTTACATAATTAATATTTTTTAATACAGTTAATGTTTTACTTTTATTTTGTACTAATTTGTTATATTAGGTGCTGTTCGATATTGCAAGAATACAGCCGATGCAACTGAAGCAGAAGTTATTAGTTTTATCAAATCTTGGCTGGTTAGATGCAAAGATCGTATCTGCAATGTCACTAAAAACGTGAAGAATGTAGCAACCGAAGGGGAAGTAACGATGAACGAAACCGATACACAAGCTTAAACAAAGAAATATTTATTATAAAATCTCGACGGCAATCGGAGCCTATGCGGATGACATGCACAAAATTAATAAATTAAAATGAGATCTCAAGTCAAACTCATTTATTAAATTCTAAACGTTTCGACCCACTTCGGGTCTTCTTCAGTAGCTGCAAAATACAAAGAAACAAAAATAGAAGATAATCGGTACAATCAGAAAATTATAAAACTCGTATACATACAATCCGCAAATAAATTAAATATAATTCTCCTCCCTATTCAAACCGTCCGGCCGTCGGAGTGTCTCCCTAACGGTGACCATCGTCAGGAAGGAAGCGGAGCAGTGACTCCCTTACCAACACTAATCAACATGGTATAAATTAAACGTAGAACAATTCACAAGAATTAAAAATTAAGAACCGGGAAGAACACTCACCCCGACAGCAAAAACAGAGAGAAGACGATGCTACACGTGACACATCACTCTAACGACTGTGCGGTATTCTACCTCGACACAGTCGATACATATATACGCAAAAAACAAATATAAAAATAAAATATGAAAATAAAAATAAAAATAAAAACAACTAAACTAATCGGCACTCATGTCAAAAGTCTAACAAAAAAACCCGGCTATGTAAAATCACAAAGCTAGATTTTGGTAAATTTTTCTATTAACAGATCAAGATTCTCGTTTAATTTCATCAGTGTCGCTATGTAAATTTAAACTATTCCTCTGACGTTTTATGTGGATCATTTCGGATATCAAACGTTTACCTAAAAAAGGCTCCTCGTCTAAGACTTTTACATCCTCCCAATTAAATTCATGGTTCAATAATCTATGTTCCGATATGACTGATAATTGTGACGCGTTTCTTTTTATGTTGTTGCGATGTTCTTTCATCCTAGTTTTCAACAATCTACCCGTCTGCCCTACGTACGACGCATCACAATCCATACAATCAATTTTATAAACTACATTATTATGGAGTTCTCTTGGTAACTTATCCTTGTGTACTTTAATGAATTTACGGAGACTGTTAATTGCTGTGTATGATGGAATGACATCCAAATCACGTGTAATGTCCTCGATTCTCTTCGATACATTATTAATATACGGAATATTAAAGTACGAAACTTTTTTCTGCGTTAGAATCTTGTCATTGCATACATTTGCTCTATTGTTATGCAACTTATTATTATAGCGGAAGAACAACTTTTTTAACCGCGCTTGTAATGTATGAAATATCAAATTGAGAGGATAATTATTAGACAAAAGAACTCCAATCATAGACTCAAAGTTAACTTTATGGAATTTCGGATGAGATAGCCAAAAAACTCTATCTATGAGGCTGATAATGGTGCCTTTTTTATGACAGAGAGGATGCTGCGATTCAAAATTTAAATATCTACCTGAATACGTCGGCTTATGAAACAAATCAAACTCAATGCTCCCATTATTTATAATAATGGTGACATCTAAAAAATTCAATCGGTTGTCAACCCCCTCCTCCATGGTGAACTGCAATCTAGGATGGAAAGAATTGAAAGTGTTTAAAACTATTTTAAGCATGGAGGGTGGGGCCGCCAACGCGATATCGTCAACATATCTAAAATAAAATGGAAATGACAATGGAATCGCAGCAATCGCTCTACTCTCCAAATCTTGCAACGTGATATCCGCAATAATCGGTGAGAGGGGGGAACCCATAGGCGTGCCAAAAGTCTGTTGATAACATACATTATTAAACATAAAATAAGTCGAGTTCATAATAAAACGAATTGCCAATAAAAATTCATCTCGTGGAATAATACACTCTTTTTCAATATACCCCCATCTGTTAATTAAACTATCAATAGCCATATCCAATGGTACGTTGGTGAACAATGATGGAACATCTAGTGAAACTAGCTTCACATCACTATCCACACATAAACCATTTAATTTGTTCACTAATTGGAAACTATCAGAAATAGCTGAATCAGGTTTCGGAATTGCCTTATATATTATCTTATGTAAAAATTTTGCCAAGTAATAAAGAGGTGTATTCCTAGATGACACGATGACACGTAAAGGGCAATTCGGTTTATGCACCTTCGGCAGACCATACGCTCTCGGTAAAACCCCGTCCGTGCAGTTCAGGGATTTATATGTTGTTGAAGAAATGTAATTCTTCGTTTTCCATCTCATTAAAATTCCGTGTAATTGATTAATTAGGTTCCTAGTCGGATCTTTTTTAACAACAGTATAAGTATCCCGGTCAGCCAGCAAATCACACATTTTGTCCATGTACATATCTCTGTTCATCGCAACCGTGATATTACCCTTATCCGCCTTCATAAATAAAATATCGGGATTGTCTTGGATGAATTTACCCGTCAATTTGTAAGCCTTACAAAAACTATTTTTTGTGTGAGCTTTTTCTGACATGGAAATATGGAATTTATTTATTATGGGAAAGGCTCTACTTCTGACTGCAGATCGTTTTTCCACAGGGAGTTTAAAAATATTTTGTTCCATATTTTTCAACAACTCTATGGTGGTTTTATCTTTGTCAAATACTGGCAGACAGAAATTCTCTCCTAACCGCAACAAATCTCGAATTTCATACGGTATCGATACGGATGATAAATTTAAAAACCATTTATCTCTTTTGTCAGCAACATCAGGATTTAAAGAAACAAAGGAAGTCGGGCTCAAGGAAACGCTGAGAGACTGAGACGGCCCTGACTCACATGGCCTTGAAGAAAATTCTTTCGTACACGTGTAATAATATTGGATAGGTCGGATATTCCTATTATTGAATTTATTTTGTTTATCTAAGAGCCATCTAAATTTATTATCCAGTCGAACCCGCTCCTTATTATAAAAATAATGTAATGATTTGCTTTGCTCACCGAAAAACCCATCACAATAAAACACTGGGAGATCTATCATGATGTAACGAACGAGTTCATAAATATCTAATCTGACTTTGTGCTTCTGTCTATGAGCATCATAAATTTCATTTCTTAAAATGTCTTTAATAGTACGTCTTATAATAAATTTGTGTTTCAATACAGACTTATAATGATATAAATTATTAGCATAACGAGAAAGAAACATCAGATGAGACGGTGTAACATCCTGATTTAAACAATCTTTTAAAAATTTGATTCGCAAGTTTAATCCAATCAGTCTCTTATTTAATTTAATCCAATCCTTCAAATGTTTGACCGCGTTCCAATTAAAACTGTGTCCAACAAATTGGAAGAAATTCCTCAACGAACGCATTATTACAGCCAGCGTAAATTCAATATAAAAAAAAACTATTAATCTCGGCTCAAATTATTGTGTTACAATAAAAATAAAATCTCGACGGCAATCGGAGCCTATGCGGATGACATGCACAAAATTAATAAATTAAAATGAGATCTCAAGTCAAACTCATTTATTAAATTCTAAACGTTTCGACCCACTTCGGGTCTTCTTCAGTAGCTGCAAAATACAAAGAAACAAAAATAGAAGATAATCGGTACAATCAGAAAATTATAAAACTCTTTTGGCACGCCTATGGGTTCCCCCCTCTCACCGATTATTGCGGATATCACGTTGCAAGATTTGGAGAGTAGAGCGATTGCTGCGATTCCATTGTTATTTCCATTTTATTTTAGATATGTTGACGATATCGCGTTGGCGGCCCCACCCTCCATGCTTAAAATAGTTTTAAACACTTTTAATTCTTTCCATCCTAGATTGCAGTTCACCATGGAGGAGGGGGTTGACAACCGATTGAATTTTTTAGATGTCACCATTATTATAAATAATGGGAGCATTGAGTTTGATTTGTTTCATAAGCCGACGTATTCAGGTAGATATTTAAATTTTGAATCGCAGCATCCTCTCTGTCATAAAAAAGGCACCATTATCAGCCTCATAGATAGAGTTTTTTGGCTATCTCATCCGAAATTCCATAAAGTTAACTTTGAGTCTATGATTGGAGTTCTTTTGTCTAATAATTATCCTCTCAATTTGATATTTCATACATTACAAGCGCGGTTAAAAAAGTTGTTCTTCCGCTATAATAATAAGTTGCATAACAATAGAGCAAATGTATGCAATGACAAGATTCTAACGCAGAAAAAAGTTTCGTACTTTAATATTCCGTATATTAATAATGTATCGAAGAGAATCGAGGACATTACACGTGATTTGGATGTCATTCCATCATACACAGCAATTAACAGTCTCCGTAAATTCATTAAAGTACACAAGGATAAGTTACCAAGAGAACTCCATAATAATGTAGTTTATAAAATTGATTGTATGGATTGTGATGCGTCGTACGTAGGGCAGACGGGTAGATTGTTGAAAACTAGGATGAAAGAACATCGCAACAACATAAAAAGAAACGCGTCACAATTATCAGTCATATCGGAACATAGATTATTGAACCATGAATTTAATTGGAAGGATGTAAAAGTCTTAGACGAGGAGCCTTTTTTAGGTAAACGTTTGATATCCGAAATGATCCACATAAAACGTCAGAGGAATAGTTTAAATTTACATAGCGACACTGATGAAATTAAACGAGAATCTTGATCTGTTAATAGAAAAATTTACCAAAATCTAGCTTTGTGATTTTACATAGCCGGGTTTTTTTGTTAGACTTTTGACATGAGTGCCGATTAGTTTAGTTGTTTTTATTTTTATTTTTATTTTCATATTTTATTTTTATATTTGTTTTTTGCGTATATATGTATCGACTGTGTCGAGGTAGAATACCGCACAGTCGTTAGAGTGATGTGTCACGTGTAGCATCGTCTTCTCTCTGTTTTTGCTGTCGGGGTGAGTGTTCTTCCCGGTTCTTAATTTTTAATTCTTGTGAATTGTTCTACGTTTAATTTATACCATGTTGATTAGTGTTGGTAAGGGAGTCACTGCTCCGCTTCCTTCCTGACGATGGTCACCGTTAGGGAGACACTCCGACGGCCGGACGGTTTGAATAGGGAGGAGAATGATATTTAATTTATTTGCGGATTGTATGTATACGAGTTTTATAATTTTCTGATTGTACCGATTATCTTCTATTTTTGTTTCTTTGTATTTTGCAGCTACTGAAGAAGACCCGAAGTGGGTCGAAACGTTTAGAATTTAATAAATGAGTTTGACTTGAGATCTCATTTTAATTTATTAATTTTGTGCATGTCATCCGCATAGGCTCCGATTGCCGTCGAGATTTTATTTTTATTGTAACACAATAATTTGAGCCGAGATTAATAGTTTTTTTTTATATTGAATTTACGCTGGCTGTAATAATGCGTCCGTTGAGGAATTTCTTCCAATTTGTTGGACACAGTTTTAATTGGAGCGCGGTCAAACATTTGAAGGATTGGATTAAATTAAATAAGAGACTGATTGGATTAAACTTGCGAATCAAATTTTTAAAAGATTGTTTAAATCAGGATGTTACACCGTCTCATCTGATGTTTCTTTCTCGTTATGCTAATAATTTATATCATTATAAGTCTGTATTGAAACACAAATTTATTATAAGACGTACTATTAAAGACATTTTAAGAAATGAAATTTATGATGCTCATAGACAGAAGCACAAAGTCAGATTAGATATTTATGAACTCGTTCGTTACATCATGATAGATCTCCCAGTGTTTTATTGTGATGGGTTTTTCGGTGAGCAAAGCAAATCATTACATTATTTTTATAATAAGGAGCGGGTTCGACTGGATAATAAATTTAGATGGCTCTTAGATAAACAAAATAAATTCAATAATAGGAATATCCGACCTATCCAATATTATTACACGTGTACGAAAGAATTTTCTTCAAGGCCATGTGAGTCAGGGCCGTCTCAGTCTCTCAGCGTTTCCTTGAGCCCGACTTCCTTTGTTTCTTTAAATCCTGATGTTGCTGACAAAAGAGATAAATGGTTTTTAAATTTATCATCCGTATCGATACCGTATGAAATTCGAGATTTGTTGCGGTTAGGAGAGAATTTCTGTCTGCCAGTATTTGACAAAGATAAAACCACCATAGAGTTGTTGAAAAATATGGAACAAAATATTTTTAAACTCCCTGTGGAAAAACGATCTGCAGTCAGAAGTAGAGCCTTTCCCATAATAAATAAATTCCATATTTCCATGTCAGAAAAAGCTCACACAAAAAATAGTTTTTGTAAGGCTTACAAATTGACGGGTAAATTCATCCAAGACAATCCCGATATTTTATTTATGAAGGCGGATAAGGGTAATATCACGGTTGCGATGAACAGAGATATGTACATGGACAAAATGTGTGATTTGCTGGCTGACCGGGATACTTATACTGTTGTTAAAAAAGATCCGACTAGGAACCTAATTAATCAATTACACGGAATTTTAATGAGATGGAAAACGAAGAATTACATTTCTTCAACAACATATAAATCCCTGAACTGCACGGACGGGGTTTTACCGAGAGCGTATGGTCTGCCGAAGGTGCATAAACCGAATTGCCCTTTGCGTGTCATCGTGTCATCTAGGAATACACCTCTTTATTACTTGGCAAAATTTTTACATAAGATAATATATAAGGCAATTCCGAAACCTGATTCAGCTATTTCTGATAGTTTTCAATTAGTGAACAAATTAAATGGTTTATGTGTGGATAGTGATGTGAAGCTAGTTTCACTAGATGTTACATCATTGTTCACCAACGTACCATTGGATATGGCTATTGATAGTTTAATTAACAGATGGGGGTATATTGAAAAAGAGTGTATTATTCCACGAGATGAATTTTTATTGGCAATTCGTTTTATTATGAACTCGACTTATTTTATGTTTAATAATGTATGTTATCAACAGACTTTTGGCACGCCTATGGGTTCCCCCCTCTCACCGATTATTGCGGATATCACGTTGCAAGATTTGGAGAGTAGAGCGATTGCTGCGATTCCATTGTCATTTCCATTTTATTTTAGATATGTTGACGATATCGCGTTGGCGGCCCCACCCTCCATGCTTAAAATAGTTTTAAACACTTTCAATTCTTTCCATCCTAGATTGCAGTTCACCATGGAGGAGGGGGTTGACAACCGATTGAATTTTTTAGATGTCACCATTATTATAAATAATGGGAGCATTGAGTTTGATTTGTTTCATAAGCCGACGTATTCAGGTAGATATTTAAATTTTGAATCGCAGCATCCTCTCTGTCATAAAAAAGGCACCATTATCAGCCTCATAGATAGAGTTTTTTGGCTATCTCATCCGAAATTCCATAAAGTTAACTTTGAGTCTATGATTGGAGTTCTTTTGTCTAATAATTATCCTCTCAATTTGATATTTCATACATTACAAGCGCGGTTAAAAAAGTTGTTCTTCCGCTATAATAATAAGTTGCATAACAATAGAGCAAATGTATGCAATGACAAGATTCTAACGCAGAAAAAAGTTTCGTACTTTAATATTCCGTATATTAATAATGTATCGAAGAGAATCGAGGACATTACACGTGATTTGGATGTCATTCCATCATACACAGCAATTAACAGTCTCCGTAAATTCATTAAAGTACACAAGGATAAGTTACCAAGAGAACTCCATAATAATGTAGTTTATAAAATTGATTGTATGGATTGTGATGCGTCGTACGTAGGGCAGACGGGTAGATTGTTGAAAACTAGGATGAAAGAACATCGCAACAACATAAAAAGAAACGCGTCACAATTATCAGTCATATCGGAACATAGATTATTGAACCATGAATTTAATTGGGAGGATGTAAAAGTCTTAGACGAGGAGCCTTTTTTAGGTAAACGTTTGATATCCGAAATGATCCACATAAAACGTCAGAGGAATAGTTTAAATTTACATAGCGACACTGATGAAATTAAACGAGAATCTTGATCTGTTAATAGAAAAATTTACCAAAATCTAGCTTTGTGATTTTACATAGCCGGGTTTTTTTGTTAGACTTTTGACATGAGTGCCGATTAGTTTAGTTGTTTTTATTTTTATTTTTATTTTCATATTTTATTTTTATATTTGTTTTTTGCGTATATATGTATCGACTGTGTCGAGGTAGAATACCGCACAGTCGTTAGAGTGATGTGTCACGTGTAGCATCGTCTTCTCTCTGTTTTTGCTGTCGGGGTGAGTGTTCTTCCCGGTTCTTAATTTTTAATTCTTGTGAATTGTTCTACGTTTAATTTATACCATGTTGATTAGTGTTGGTAAGGGAGTCACTGCTCCGCTTCCTTCCTGACGATGGTCACCGTTAGGGAGACACTCCGACGGCCGGACGGTTTGAATAGGGAGGAGAATGATATTTAATTTATTTGCGGATTGTATGTATACGAGTTTTATAATTTTCTGATTGTACCGATTATCTTCTATTTTTGTTTCTTTGTATTTTGCAGCTACTGAAGAAGACCCGAAGTGGGTCGAAACGTTTAGAATTTAATAAATGAGTTTGACTTGAGATCTCATTTTAATTTATTAATTTTGTGCATGTCATCCGCATAGGCTCCGATTGCCGTCGAGATTTTATTTTTATTGTAACACAATAATTTGAGCCGAGATTAATAGTTTTTTTTTATATTAAATTTACGCTGGCTGTAATAATGCGTCCGTTGAGGAATTTCTTCCAATTTGTTGGACACAGTTTTAATTGGAGCGCGGTCAAACATTTGAAGGATTGGATTAAATTAAATAAGAGACTGATTGGATTAAACTTGCGAATCAAATTTTTAAAAGATTGTTTAAATCAGGATGTTACACCGTCTCATCTGATGTTTCTTTCTCGTTATGCTAATAATTTATATCATTATAAGTCTGTATTGAAACACAAATTTATTATAAGACGTACTATTAAAGACATTTTAAGAAATGAAATTTATGATGCTCATAGACAGAAGCACAAAGTCAGATTAGATATTTATGAACTCGTTCGTTACATCATGATAGATCTCCCAGTGTTTTATTGTGATGGGTTTTTCGGTGAGCAAAGCAAATCATTACATTATTTTTATAATAAGGAGCGGGTTCGACTGGATAATAAATTTAGATGGCTCTTAGATAAACAAAATAAATTCAATAATAGGAATATCCGACCTATCCAATATTATTACACGTGTACGAAAGAATTTTCTTCAAGGCCATGTGAGTCAGGGCCGTCTCAGTCTCTCAGCGTTTCCTTGAGCCCGACTTCCTTTGTTTCTTTAAATCCTGATGTTGCTGACAAAAGAGATAAATGGTTTTTAAATTTATCATCCGTATCGATACCGTATGAAATTCGAGATTTGTTGCGGTTAGGAGAGAATTTCTGTCTGCCAGTATTTGACAAAGATAAAACCACCATAGAGTTGTTGAAAAATATGGAACAAAATATTTTTAAACTCCCTGTGGAAAAACGATCTGCAGTCAGAAGTAGAGCCTTTCCCATAATAAATAAATTCCATATTTCCATGTCAGAAAAAGCTCACACAAAAAATAGTTTTTGTAAGGCTTACAAATTGACGGGTAAATTCATCCAAGACAATCCCGATATTTTATTTATGAAGGCGGATAAGGGTAATATCACGGTTGCGATGAACAGAGATATGTACATGGACAAAATGTGTGATTTGCTGGCTGACCGGGATACTTATACTGTTGTTAAAAAAGATCCGACTAGGAACCTAATTAATCAATTACACGGAATTTTAATGAGATGGAAAACGAAGAATTACATTTCTTCAACAACATATAAATCCCTGAACTGCACGGACGGGGTTTTACCGAGAGCGTATGGTCTGCCGAAGGTGCATAAACCGAATTGCCCTTTACGTGTCATCGTGTCATCTAGGAATACACCTCTTTATTACTTGGCAAAATTTTTACATAAGATAATATATAAGGCAATTCCGAAACCTGATTCAGCTATTTCTGATAGTTTCCAATTAGTGAACAAATTAAATGGTTTATGTGTGGATAGTGATGTGAAGCTAGTTTCACTAGATGTTACATCATTGTTCACCAACGTACCATTGGATATGGCTATTGATAGTTTAATTAACAGATGGGGGTATATTGAAAAAGAGTGTATTATTCCACGAGATGAATTTTTATTGGCAATTCGTTTTATTATGAACTCGACTTATTTTATGTTTAATAATGTATGTTATCAACAGACTTTTGGCACGCCTATGGGTTCCCCCCTCTCACCGATTATTGCGGATATCACGTTGCAAGATTTGGAGAGTAGAGCGATTGCTGCGATTCCATTGTCATTTCCATTTTATTTTAGATATGTTGACGATATCGCGTTGGCGGCCCCACCCTCCATGCTTAAAATAGTTTTAAACACTTTCAATTCTTTCCATCCTAGATTGCAGTTCACCATGGAGGAGGGGGTTGACAACCGATTGAATTTTTTAGATGTCACCATTATTATAAATAATGGGAGCATTGAGTTTGATTTGTTTCATAAGCCGACGTATTCAGGTAGATATTTAAATTTTGAATCGCAGCATCCTCTCTGTCATAAAAAAGGCACCATTATCAGCCTCATAGATAGAGTTTTTTGGCTATCTCATCCGAAATTCCATAAAGTTAACTTTGAGTCTATGATTGGAGTTCTTTTGTCTAATAATTATCCTCTCAATTTGATATTTCATACATTACAAGCGCGGTTAAAAAAGTTGTTCTTCCGCTATAATAATAAGTTGCATAACAATAGAGCAAATGTATGCAATGACAAGATTCTAACGCAGAAAAAAGTTTCGTACTTTAATATTCCGTATATTAATAATGTATCGAAGAGAATCGAGGACATTACACGTGATTTGGATGTCATTCCATCATACACAGCAATTAACAGTCTCCGTAAATTCATTAAAGTACACAAGGATAAGTTACCAAGAGAACTCCATAATAATGTAGTTTATAAAATTGATTGTATGGATTGTGATGCGTCGTACGTAGGGCAGACGGGTAGATTGTTGAAAACTAGGATGAAAGAACATCGCAACAACATAAAAAGAAACGCGTCACAATTATCAGTCATATCGGAACATAGATTATTGAACCATGAATTTAATTGGGAGGATGTAAAAGTCTTAGACGAGGAGCCTTTTTTAGGTAAACGTTTGATATCCGAAATGATCCACATAAAACGTCAGAGGAATAGTTTAAATTTACATAGCGACACTGATGAAATTAAACGAGAATCTTGATCTGTTAATAGAAAAATTTACCAAAATCTAGCTTTGTGATTTTACATAGCCGGGTTTTTTTGTTAGACTTTTGACATGAGTGCCGATTAGTTTAGTTGTTTTTATTTTTATTTTATTTTCATATTTTATTTTTATATTTGTTTTTTGCGTATATATGTATCGACTGTGTCGAGGTAGAATACCGCACAGTCGTTAGAGTGATGTGTCACGTGTAGCATCGTCTTCTCTCTGTTTTTGCTGTCGGGGTGAGTGTTCTTCCCGGTTCTTAATTTTTAATTCTTGTGAATTGTTCTACGTTTAATTTATACCATGTTGATTAGTGTTGGTAAGGGAGTCACTGCTCCGCTTCCTTCCTGACGATGGTCACCGTTAGGGAGACACTCCGACGGCCGGACGGTTTGAATAGGGAGGAGAATTATATTTAATTTATTTGCGGATTGTATGTATACGAGTTTTATAATTTTCTGATTGTACCGATTATCTTCTATTTTTGTTTCTTTGTATTTTGCAGCTACTGAAGAAGACCCGAAGTGGGTCGAAACGTTTAGAATTTAATAAATGAGTTTGACTTGAGATCTCATTTTAATTATTAATTTTGTGCATGTCATCCGCATAGGCTCCGATTGCCGTCGAGATTTTATTTTTATTGTAACACAATAATTTGAGCCGAGATTAATAGTTTTTTTTTATATTGAAATATTTATTATTACTTAAGTTAACGTTTATTACGATAGTTAAAATATTTAATTTTTATTTAAACGTTCTTTGAAATTTTTATTTTATTTTATTATGTACACTATCATCGCTTATATCATATTTCTTATAATGCATTTATTAATTTCAAAACTTAATAATTAGATAAATTATAAAATATAGCGTATTGTGTTTGTTTAAGATTGTGAAAAGCGCTACAAATTATTTAGGATTTTTTTTATAATATAACATAAAACTTTTTTTGAGTAAAGAAATATTTATGAGCGGTGTGTATACGAGTCTAAACGTCCAAAGTTGAAACATACTAAGCATATTCTATTTAATAAGAGAGTAAAGAGCATAATTAAAAATTTATATTTTATCAAAATATATGTGATAAAAAATTGTGTTTTGTATTGTTTATAATAATTCTCAAAAATATACAAAACATATATTTGTAATCTCTGCCAAACGTGCAATTTTATTTTAAAAAATATATTAGTAAAGAGATTTAATTTTGAAGTTATAAATAAAAAAAAAATTTATAATATACTATAATTTAATCACATATATATCTTTACGAATTAATTTCCTTATTGTATGAAATACTTTTTCCATATTTCAGATATAATGAAACAATTCAATAGTTTCTTTAAAGTTCTCCACTTTGTAGGGTAAATTCGGGTAAAATGGCCATACGGAAAAGATAATCTGAATATCTTTGAAAATTACTAAACAAGTGCATTATTTAACTTATAAATAAAAAAACCAGCCTATATGGCCATCTTTTCCGTATGGCCATCTTACCTGGGTTTACCCTATATTTAGTTTTTAAATATAATTTGTAATCGCATTTGTTTCAAATATAATTTATATTGTCTGAACTAAGTACTGTAAAATTTAGAAGTTTTAAAAAGTATTAAAATAATTCTTTTACAAAATAAAACTGACATACTCTTATTATAAGATTATTTTCATTCATCACGTCGATACACTGAAAAAAAAATATTTATCTAACAGATACACTGAAAAAAATAGTTTATCTAACAAAATATTTAGATGAATACGTGCAACTAAATATTTATTTAAATTAAGCAAAGATATATTTAAATTAATAAAATATACAGTTAAATATACAGTATTTTGATGATTTAAATATATCTTTGCTTAATTTAAATAAATATTTACAATTAATTGCACGTATTCATCTAAATATTTTGTTAGATTAACTTCTTTTTTCAGTGTATCTATGTATATACTGTAGGCATGCTATGTACATACTTGTGGTAATATTTCACATACATATGATATGCACTGTACTTACTTTTCACACTCTATGTACATACAAAAGTAATGAAATTTATATCCACATATGTATATATTATACATAGGACATACATTGCATATCTTTGAAATATACTTATGTATATACTGTAAACATGCTATGTACATACGTATAATATGCGATGTATATACTTTTTACATTTTATATATATACATAGGTAATGAAATTTATATCCATATATGTATATACATAGGATATACATATTTGTATGCACATTTAATATACGCTGTATGTACTTTTTACATTCTATGTATATACATAGGTAATGAAATTTGTATACATATATGTATATACGTAGGGCATACATTACATATCTTTAGAATATACCTATGTATATACTTTAAATATGCCATGTACATACATGTGGTAATTATTTCACATACATTCGATATGCGCTGTATATACTTTCCACATTCTGTGTATATACAGAGAATATAAAATATCCACATATGTATATACATAGGACATACATAGAATGTCCTAATGTTTACTGGGGAGAAAGTAATATTGTTATTTAATAAAGTTTCTGTAGTTGAATTGTGAACATTTCTAATTATATCAGTATCATCGTTAACATTAACATTATTTGTTGGAGATAGTACTTTTATATATAAATTAACCGATTGTGAAACAATATGATCTATTACTATATTTTTCGAGAAGCTTGTTAAAGTTTGCGCTATATTTGGACAAATCTCACTGCTATTTGATAAAGATTGACAATCTTGTTTAGTTATCATTCGTTTCATTCCTGTCTTTCCATCTGAGATTTTGCTTTTCTTTCTCGTTTATTACACTGGAATTCTTCTTCTTCTTCAGCAGTTCGAACTAATCAAAGTCAATTTCAATTCAACATCAAGCCAAAGTCAATTTTAGTTCAAATTACAGTCAACTTTAATTTAAGAAAAAAAAACCATTTCAATAATCAATTTTAATTTATGTATCATTAAATAATAATCAAATAATAATTATCATTATAATAATACTTTATCAATTTTTATTTATTTCAGTTTAAAATTAATTAAATTAGTATAATTAATTTAATTTAATATTAATTTAAAACTATAAAAGAATTTTAATTTCATAATTTTTATAAAAATTACTTTTAATTCAACAATTTAAAGTAAAATTAATTTTAATCCAACACTTCAATCAAGTAATATCAAAATAATTTCAATCAAATTAAAATTAATTTAAATTTACAATTAAAGTTAAAATTTATTTTTTAATCAAATTAATTCTAATTAAAACATAATTTTAATTAATTAATTTAAATGGAAACTAACTTTAAACTAATAATTTAATTAAAATTAATTTTAATTTAATAATCTAATAATAAGTTAAAATTAATCTTAATCGAAATAAAAATTACTTTTAATCTAGATGTAAGTAAAAACGATTTAAACAAAAGCTAATTTTAATCAAATAATTCAAATCACAACTAATTTGAATCAAATAAAAACTTATATCAATTTAAGTTAAATTTAATCTAATAAAAAATCCAAATTACAATCAATTTCAATTTAACAATCCATCATAATCAATTTCAATTTAATTTAAATTTCAATCCAATAATCCAAGCCTCAAAATCAATGTTAATCCACTAATCCAATTCACAATAATTAATTTTAATTCAATCAAATTTCAATCGCTAATAATTCAAATCATCAATTTCAGTCCAACAATCCAAGTAACAACCAATTTCAATTTACAAGTCAAATTTCAATTCAATAATAATTTCAAATAAATAACTACTCACAACCAATTTAAAGTCAAGTTTATTTTCAATCTAATAATCCAAATCACAATTAATTTCAGTCTAATCCAAGTCACAATCAACTTCAATTCAAGTAATGTCAAATCCATTCAATTTTATATCAAATAAAATTCAATTTTGGTAAAAATAAAAATTTACTCGTGTGGGGTAGTTGCACTCGCCTTCGGCTCGTGCGTCTATCCCCCGCACTCGTGACCAATTGTCAATCCACACGTGATACACATACTATTTTGTATTGTAAGTGCAGGCAAAGTGGCTGTTTCGGCGCGTTTTCTGTGCGCGAGGCGGCCGATCGCACGCCGCCATCTTGCCGCGGCACGGTGGAGGAATAGCCGGTTTCAATACATTTCCTACGGCTTGAGCCGTATACAATGACTTTTAATGCGGCTCAGCCGTAGATAATGGCTTTGAACTCGGCTTATTCACTCACCGCGTCGCCGCTAGATGGCGGCGGGGGAAATCGGCCTGTAGCGACTTATAAATAATTCACCAGATCTTTGAAAAAGTAATGTTTATTCATTGAAAGTATAAAGCGAAAGA
>NW_028190402.1:0-120383 GCF_048542155.1 Nylanderia fulva | reverse complement strand
TTTTTTTTTTTAAAAAAAATTTTTTAAAAAATAAAGTTAAAAAATTTTTAAATATAAAAAAAAGTGGGAGGGGAATTTTTAAAAATTAAACTTAATTTAAGTAAAATTTTTAAAAAAATTAAATGATATTTTTTTAAATCGATACAGAGAAAAAAAAAAATTTTCCCCCTTATAAAACGAAAAATTTTCGGTTTCCCATAACTTTTAATAAGAAAATAAATTTTTTGGGGGTTTTTTCTTATGTTTTTTATTTAAAATTTTAAATTAATTTAAAGATTTTTTTTAAAAAAATCAAAAAAATAAAAAAAAGGGGCCTTCAAAAAAGGTCCCAAAAATTTTTAAACCAAAATTTTAAAGTTTAAAATTTTTTCCAAAAGGGTTTTAGATAAGGGAGTTAAAGGGGAAAAATACAAATGAAACTAAATTTAGAAAATTTAATTAATAAAAAAGTATTTTTTAAAGGTCAACAAAAAAACAAAATAAAATAAATTTTTTCTTTGTTTTAGAAAAAAAGTCGAAGTTTTTTTAAAAAAAAATTAAATGAAAGAATTTATTAAAACCCCCTTTTAAATGAAAAAAATTTTGAATCGGGGGGGTTTTGTAAAAAAAAAAACCATGGGGTATTAAAAAATTTTTTTTTTCCCAAGAAAAGGAAGAAAAAAAATTTTATAAAATTTAAATAAAAGATTAAAAAAAAAGTTAAAAGAAAAAAGGGTTTAAAAAAAAAGTCAAAAAGGGGGTTTTAAAAAAAAACAAAAAAATTTTTTTTTTTCTAAGAAAAGGAAAATGGAAAAAAAAGTTTTTAAAATATTTTAGCGAAGAAATTTTTAAAAAACCCCCCCGGTTTAAATTTTTTAAAAAAGAAATTTTTTATGATGGGGATTGGGGTTTTTGGGGGGAAAGGGTTGTAGGGGGGGAGGGGAAATTAAGGGGGGAAAAGAAAGGGGGGAGGAGAGGGGGGAAGGGGGAAGGGGGGTAAAAAGGAAGGGGGAAAAAGGGGGGGAGGGAAGTGGGGGGGAGAAGGGAAAAAAGGGGGGAAGGGGGGGAGCAGAAAAAGGGGGGGGGAGGGGGAAAAAGTGGGGGGCCCGGGGAGGGGGGAGGAGGTTTGGAAGAGGGGGGGGGTTTTAAAAGGAGAAAGAATAGGGAAGGGTAGGGGGGGGAAAATTTTAGGAAGAGGAACCAGGGGGGATAAGGGAAAGAAAAAGAGGAAAAGGGGTAAAAAAAAAGGGGGGAAGGGGGGGAAAGAAAAGGAAAGGAAAAAAGAGAATAGGAAAAAAAAAAGGGGGAAAAAAAAGAAAGAAAGAGAAAAAAAAGGGGGGGGAAAAAGGGGGGGGAAAAGGGGGGGGGAAAAGAAAAGGGGAGGATTTTTTTTAAAAGGAAAAAAGGGAGGAAAAAAAAGGGAAATATTAAAAAGGGAAGGAAAAAAGGGGGGGGAAGGGGGTTGGAAAAAAAAAAAAAAGGGTGGGGGGGTTGAAAGGGGGGGGGAAAAAGGGGGGAAAGGGGGGGAGAAGAAAAGTGGGGGGATGGGGGGAAGAGGGAAAAGGAAAAAAAAAGGGGGAAAGAGGTAAGAAAAGAAAGAAAAAAATTTTTGGGGGGGGAAAAAAAAGGGGGGGGGAAGGGGGAAAGGGAAGGGGGAGGAAGGGGGAAAAGGGAAAAGGAAAGTAGGAAGGGGGAGGGGTGGATAAGGATGGAGGAGGGGTGGTGGGGGGCCAATTTTTTAAAGGGGGGGGAAGGGGAAAAAGGGGGTTTTTCCGGGGTGGGGGGGGGGAATTTGGGCACCTTTTTATACAAAGATATGCGACGGTGTTGGCAGGAGATTGGGGGGGAGAGATAGGGGAAAAAAAAGGGGTGTTGCCCCGAATAAAAAGGGGTTTAGGAAAGGGGGGGGCATGGAAAATATTAGTTTTAAATTTTTTAAAAAAAACAGACAAATAAGTAGGAAAGGGAAAAAAAAAGGACTACTGTTTGTGGATTGAAGAGCTTTTTTATTGGGTTTGGACGGGGTGAAGTTGATGGGGGCCCCTTTTTTGAGGGGGGGGGTAAAAGGAAGAGGGGCGGGAGGAGGTGCAAAGGGAAATGCTAGGAAAAAAAAGGGGTTTGGGGTTTTGAATAGGGGAGGGGGTGGGGGGGGAGAAGTTTTGGCGGGGGGGGGGGTAGCCCCCGGGTTTTTTTCCCCCTGACCCCCCTTTTTGGGTTTAAAAATTTTTTTTGATGGGGGGGGCTTGGAGGGGGGGGAAATGGAAAAAGGGGGGGAGGGGGGGGGTGTGAGTTAGGAGGGGCAAGGTTATTTTTTCCCTACGCGGATGACTTTTGGTTTTGTTGGCAGAAGAGGGGGGGGATGCGGTGTTGATGGGGGGGTTAGGGGGATATTTGGAGGGGAAGGGCAGGAATAAAGGGGAAAAAAATCGGGGGGTGAGGCCAGAAGGGGGGGGGGGGGTTTAAAAAAAAGGTTTTTTTTGGTTTTTTTGGGGGGAAAAAAAAAAATTTGGGGGGGAAAAAAAGGGGTTAAATTTTTTCGATATTAAAAAAAAGGGAAAGGGGGGAAGGGGACAGGTAAGGGACAGAGTAAAAAGAGGGGGCAGAAATTTTTGGGGGAAAGGGGTATGGGGAAAAATTTTTAAAAGGAGGGTTTTGGGGGAAAAAAATTGGGGGGGGAGGTTGGGGCCCTTTTCGATGCTTTAAAAATTTGGGGGTTTTGGGAGGGGGGTTTTTGGGGGATATGGGGGGGGAAGAGAGAGGGGGGTTGGGAAAAAGGGTAAAAAAAAGGTATCGAGGGGATTTTTGGAGTGGACGGGGAACCCCCGGTTTATGGTAAAGGGGGGAAAAAAATTTAAAAGGGGGGAAAAAAAAAGGGGGGCAAGGATGGGTGAAGAGCATGGGGTTATGAGGAAAGGTTAGAGGGGGTAAGGGAGGTGGTTGGCGAAAAAAATTTTTTGGGGGAGAAAAAGGAAAAAGGAAAAAAAAAAGGGGGGGAATTTTCAGGGGGGGGAGAGGAAAAAAAAGGGGAAATTTTTTTGGGGGAAAAGGGGAAAAGGGGTTAAAGGGGGAGATAGAAAAAAAAGGGGAAAAAAGGGGGAGTCAGATGGGAAGAAGTTGAGGAATGGGGGGAAAGGGAAAAGGGAAAAGAGGGAGGAGAGGGTAGGAAAAAAAATATAAAATCGGAATAAATAAGTGGGGACAAAAAAAATTTTAAAAAAGGGGGGGGGGTTCCGGGGGTATTTGAAAAAAAAAAGGGGGGCGGAAGGGGATGGAGGGGATGGCAAGGTTTCAGACTGGGGAAAGAAAAGGGAAAGGGGAAAAAGGGGTTTTTTGGAAAAAAGGGGGGAGGATAGGAGTGCAGGATTGGGGGAGAGGGTTTTTGGGCGTGGGAGCATGTGTGGGGGGAATGTATGGATTTTGGGGGGGGAAGAAAAGGGGGGGGAGGGGAAAAGGTAAAAAGGGGAAATTGGAGAGGGGGGGAGGAAGGGAAAAGGTTTTTTAAAAAAATTTGAGGAACAAGAGGGGGAAAAGGGGGGGGGGAAAGGGAAGGGGGAAAAAGGGGAAGGGGATGGGGGGGGGGGAGGGGGGAAAAAGGGGGGGGAGAGAGGGGGGGGGGTTGTTTTGGGGGGTGAAATTGAGGAGAGGGAGGGAGGGGGAGGAAAGGAAAATGGAAAAAAAAGGTAACCGGAAGCGGGGGTCCAACATGGTAAGAGAATGTAAAAATTTTGGGGGGGGTTTAAAATAATTAGAATAAAAAAGGGGTTAGGGAAAGGGGAGGGGTGGGTGTGAGGTTTGGGGGAAAAAGAAAAAAAAGGGGGAAAAAATGAGAAAAGGGGGGGGCGAAGAGGGGGAGGCGGGCGAAAAAAAAGTAATTAGATTAAGTTTTTTCTGAGTCATTAACAAATTGGTACTCTGGAATTACGAGCAATTATTTTTCATTGTACGGGCTAGTATGAATTTCAAATCAAATCTCTATAAACGACTATTATATTTTGTGCACTAAGAATAACATATCGCACTTATTTTCTAGAATCAAATTGTAATCAGTTTCACTTATATGTATGTATGTTCAATGTGAACTTGCACCTTGAATAAAATATCAGTTACTTTTCATGGTAATATATTATTACTAAATTTAGATAATATACACTTTACGTATGTTCACTTTGAACTGGCACCTTGAATAACATATCAGTTACTTTTCGTGATAATTTATTATTAGATCGTTTAAATTTTGAAAGGTTTAAATTTTTGAGTACCTTCTTTTGAACATGGCCTGATCTTTTCATTTTTATGATTTTTTTAGGATATCAGTTACTTTTTAAAGTACAGATATATAGAGCAGCTTTCTAGTAATTCAAGTATCACAAATATATGTATTTTCAATTCTTATCACATAACTTTGTATAAGTGTTCGCGAACGCGCTGCGTGAGGAATCGCGCGACACGACAAAGGATGAGTCACTTGTAGTATAAAGAAACCTTTAATATACGAATCTTTACTAAAATATAATGTACAATATTTAACAATTACACGCACAAAATTAACACAAAGTTTAATTAGTTTCAGCGGAGAAATCAAATCAAAAGAAAGAGCGGCGGTTGTCGATATAAATGTTCTGCGGTTTTTTTAAGGCGGTTTTGACTTACGCGTACACGGCGGAAAGCGATAAGGCCCTACGCCGGGGTGAGCTCCTCTTTTATAATTTTTAGAGCGGAGCCCACCTTCGCGTGAAGCGCCAATAATTTGCGTGATTTTTAAAGTAGCGCATGCTCAATAGCATGTAATTATTCGGCGGAACAGTTGCGACACCGTTACTTGTTTGTATATTTGAGCGTTTTTTATGTGACAGCTGTAAATTTACTTCTTTTTATTCTATTATACAAAACAAACGTGACTTTATTATTACTGATCGATGATTCCAGAATTTACCAAATAACTATTTTCGAGATCGAATTTTGTATAAATTGAAAATCCTAATAACGTTTTACTGCCGAAATAATTAACAGACGATAAGATTTATTTTGCATCTCAAACAATAAGTAACAATTTATGCAATACAGTTCAAAATAATTGAAATATATGGTATATATGTACTGTAACCGTTGATTTTATATGGTCCGTTGGATCGAAAAGGATCCGGGAAATAAGGCCGATGTAAGAGGCCGACGGCACACCTTCGGCGCGGAAAGCGGGAAATTCGCGTAAACACAAAAAAATATGTTTGATTGGGCGCCAGGCGCGAGATTCGCGCCACTCTGAAAATTCACAAATCGACAAATGACTTTTATAATTAGTAGAACATCCCGAAAATTTCCACGACGGCGATAATCGACTCGCTCAGGTCGTCAAGGGGTAGAGGGGGGAGTTCGGATGGGAGAGAGAACGGAATTCGAGAAAGGCTATTTGAAATCGCTCAAATATAACAAACATTAAATATATTTAGACAATGATGAACGAAGATAGACAGAAAAATAATTGTATGAGATCTTGAGTACAATGTTAGGTCAAGAACGAAAAGTAATATTCGTTCGATAGATTCCGGAGAGATCTCCGCTTTAATAACGCCGAAGTACAGATAAACGAGGCCGAAATGTGATTCGAAAAATACAATACGGCGTATGTACGGCCGAGACGCGGCGCGTTGTTATTATTTCACGCCTTTGAGACGACCCGACGCGGATATCGGACGACACGCGGGACCCGGAAGTAAATTCGCACGCCTACGTGTCGAATAATTATTAACGCACGAGACTTAATAAGGTCCGTGCGGCGTAATTAATTCCGATGGTTTTAGGCAATACAAAATTTCCGTAAACTCGAGTAGGTCCCGCGCGACTTCCTTTGAGATCGCTCACGCCGGTCGTTCCTCGCAATATTTCACAAAGGATCCGAAGACGGCACGGATAAGGATATGCGCGAGAGAGAATACGCTATTTCGGATGCGTGACTCTAAATAATTTTCTATTCTCCGATCTAGAAACTCTAACAGACGAGAACGGTACAGTAATTACAAGACGATACCTTAATTTTTACATTAACGTGACAAAAATCGCGGCGACTGTCGGCGTATCCGCGGGAGAGAGAGCCTCTCTTAATATACGCGCGGGAGAGAGCACGCGGTCGGCCGGGCGCCGGGATAAACTCTACGCGGAACAAAACTCTAAATCAAACTCTCAAAATCACGAAATTACCGGTGAATCTAATAACCGGCCGCGGCCGTGACACGCTTCTCTCCCGAATACGGTACTCCCAAAGAATTTAGCGGCTTTACAATATTAGATAGGGCCGTTCGTCTCACCGGTATCGCCGGGTCCTCGTGTGCTTCGGCATCCGCGCAGGAAGCTCTGCTCTCCGGAACGTCTCGCCGAACAGTGACGAGCAAGAGGCCTGCCGGGATCACGCCGATACTAAATTTGGCATTTTCCACCCGTGGCGCTCCTTATCCTGGCAGGGCCGCCGGGTACCCCGCGGGGCCCTGCGAATTTTCTTGATGTAAATTTTTCCTCGCCGTTCCTCGGTGTTTCCGCTTCGGGTTCCGTTATTCCTCTTTATGGGCCATCGGGAAGACTCCTACGAGTGCACCTCTTCGCGATTCCTCCCAAAAATCCGCCAGATCGATTGTTTGATCGATGGTGGGATTTCTGTGTATCCGGATCTGCGGGGCTCGAGGCAGGGTATCTCCCGCGCCTTTCGTTTCCGGGGCTCTCTCACCTCTCGCGAGAGAGTGGCCATCCCCGTCTCTGGCCGGAATCTCTGCGGAAGAAGGAACATTTTACGGCGGTACCCAGGTTCTTAACGGGAGGAGCAAGCCAGAAATTTGATGTGAAAACAATATTTACCGGGCGTGATCCGGATTTGGTGGCTTCTGCTCGGTCCTCAATCGTTTTCTTCGTCCTCTCTGTCCTCTCACTCTTTCTCTCTATTGGTTTCCTCGGTTGAGACACGTACCCTATGCAAAATTGCTCGCCGAAAACGCCAAAAATCGCTCAAACAAAAATTATACAAAAAGTAATTCGCGAAACGGATGCGCAAAGCGCATCCTCCGACGCGGTAGTAAACGCAAAAATGGTTTTTCGGGTGCTCTCTCTCTCTCAAAGATTGGCGAGAGAGCAAAGGTTCCCGAATTTCCCGCCTTCCCGGCCGGGCCTTCGGCCCTTGTAACGAACAGTACAAAATGTCACGTCACAGTACATATATAAAATATATAATTATATTATAGTATACATATATATTTTATTTAATCATATATGTAAATGTTTGTATAATTGTAATAACTTTTAACGATACATTGCACATTTATTTCAATTGCAACAGAATGAATTTATATTCTTGTATGAATATTGAAAATAAAGAATGGGCCCCTCCTTCGCCCATTCTCGTGAGAACGCAACCATATATTTTTCTTCGTCTCCGATTTTAACACGACATACATATTTCTGTCTGATAATTTTTTTTTATGATACTCTTTGAAATGTCATGAAGCCTAGGTCAAATTAGAAACTTATTGCATTCGTTTTAATGCAGCGCTTACAGCAGCTTTTATAAAGCGCCAGAGCAGCCGATATTTTATTTTGGCGCTTACGGCAACTTTTATACAGCACTAGAACAGTTGATGTTTTAATGCAGCGCTTACAGCAGCTTTTATAAAGCGCCAGAGCAGCCGATGTTTTATTTCGGCGCTTACGGTAACCTTTATACAGAGCCATTATTTAATCTGTTCTAAGAACAATATGTATGCCCCTTGTGCTCCTTTGGGCCATTTTTTCTTGAACACTTTCATATCATTAGAGTAATACCATTCCGATTTTGTGTCAGCTCTCAACATACACGTGTAGTGACTACGATTCATTTCTTCACCTTCGTGAAATATAGCGCTTATTACCTTGTACTTTTTTTATTAATTGTGATATTACTCGTCGGCACGGCGGTAATCCGATTGTTGATACTTTTTTTAGAAGCACCGTTTACAAAAGTATATTGTTACGTCCGCGACCACCCTTCGAATTATCTCGAAGAAATGTCGCGCGCACTCAAACTCTCACACGCCGGAAATGAATACACTCGCGTAATAAAGCAATAAACTTTAATATTAGAAGCCAATAAACCGTAGCGATACAATATAATATTACGTGCATTAATCCTAATGCAAATATATCCGCCGATCAGCTGTCAGAGGATACGTCCTCACCGCACGACAGCTAGACCAAAACAAAACGCATCGATAGACATAAACAGCTTCTTAGCGACGATAGAAGATCCTGATAGAAGACCCTGATAGAAGACCCTGATAGAAGATCCTAATAGAAAATCCTGACGATCGTATAATACAGGGATGTATCGTCAAACGGGCGGGACACGGACATAACACTTGCCCCCTCCTCTTCAAAATTGTCGTCCCGACAATTAATTCAATAGGACACATCCAGAACAATTCCTTACAGGAACCTCGCCGAATTACAGTCCCCGATGTGACTCCATGTTCTCCCCGAACTGCTGTTCCAGGTACAACGAACTGCACACCATCTTGGGTCCAATCGACTTCATTGATTCCAGGAATTTTCCTCAAAGTCCCAAAAATTCTTCAGGCAAGAGAGGGGTAACATTCCGTGGACCCAACGCCCTTTTAAAGGACTCCTCAAGCCTTTGCCTCGGCATTTGCCCAAAGCCCCCGGGAAAAACCACGGATCAAAATAAGCACGGGGTGAGGCAGTCTTCGTCCCTTTTTTGTGAGGTAGTCTTCATCCCTTTTATCTCTCTCATCTTCATCAGGTCCTTTTTCTTTTTGTTGCCAAATAAGATTTTCCTGAAAAACAAATCTTACGGCAGAAAAATTGAAGAATACACAATTTTATTAAAAGTACAAGTAACCTATCGTGGGTTCCGATTCTAATGCAAGTTTCGACTATAAAAAGGAGCTAATCTGTCCGAATGCACAATCTTCCTTTCAGAAATCTCTCACTAAGAATAGAAACATCGGAACTATTTTAAATCGACAAATTCTTCCGTCCAAATTTCCCTTATAATAAAAATTATTTCTAATTTTACTTATTCTAGCACTTTGTGTTCAATTCACTATTTCTATGTGTGGTGTTGTTCGGAATTCTATTATGTGAAGGACTTAGCTGGTTATTTTCCATGTAACGAGTCTTTCCTGTAATCGGTGCAGTTCCTCGTCCCGCTGTTGCAGCATCGTCAAAAAAATGAGCCTGCTGTTGTGAGCGTTCCTCTCGCAATTCTCTAATTTGTTCCAACGCCTCCTGTAAAGCGTCCACGCGCTCGGGAGTTTCCTCGCTGTTAATCGCTCGAAGTGGAGTCGACTGTTGTTCTTCGCCGATCATTGCTCGTGACGAAGCTTGCGAACGAGTAATCCTCGGAGAATGCACCAAAGACATCGTAACCTTTTCACCGCACACACACACGAAATATTTGTCCTTTTTTTACTACGGTTCGTGGCTCGTGTTACGTCCGAACGATCCCGGACGAGCCCCCAAAATGTTACGTCCGCGACCACCCTTCGGATTATCTCGAAGAAATGTCGCGCGCACTCAAACTCTCACACGCCGGAAATGAATACACTCGCGTAGTAAAGCAATAAACTTTAATATTAGAAGCCAATAAACCGTAGCGATACAATATAATATTACGTGCATTAATCCTAATGCAAATATATCCGCCGATCAGCTGTCAGAGGATACGTCCTCACCGCACGACAGCTAGACCAAAACAAAACGCATCGATAGACATAAACAGCTTCTTAGCGACGATAGAAGATCCTGATAGAAGACCCTGATAGAAGACCCTGATAGAAGATCCTAATAGAAAATCCTGACGATCGTATAATACAGGGATGTATCGTCAAACGGGCGGGACACGGACATAACAATATAAATTGAGCTGTATTACTACGACGGATAAAGTTGATTCGATTACGGTTTTCTTTTTCAACACGGTACCCTTACATTCGTTACAATTGCC
This sequence comes from Nylanderia fulva, assembly GCF_048542155.1. Taxonomy (NCBI): domain Eukaryota; kingdom Metazoa; phylum Arthropoda; class Insecta; order Hymenoptera; family Formicidae; genus Nylanderia; species Nylanderia fulva. Next base: position 110,425 of record NW_028190402.1, on the reverse strand, counting down.
GTTTATCGTTTCCCATTTAGAAAATTCTACATTAATTAAACTTTGTAGAGTGACACCTTTTTTCCTTTTTAATGTCAAAAGTATAGGTAATATTAACAAACTACTGCTTACCAGCTTACTTACATTGTAATTACATTTGACATTCGAGCAACATGTTACGTGCTTTAATTCGAGTTCTAATACATCATTGATGTCGGAATACGTCGACATTAGAGCCGTAAAAAATTCCGAAACATCTTGTTGTGTTCGTTCTTCGAAGCGTTTTCCGACAGATCTTTTAACCGCTTGAATGTTGCAATATTTACGTTTACCATACGCGCAGATAGCATCAGTCAATGCATTCGATGCTTTATTTTTTAGTATTTGTTGCCTAATACGTACACAATGAAACGCACATTGTAATATTACATTAGCGTAATACGAAACAGCATCGTTATTGCAAAGGCCATATATTTTCCACGTAACTATACTTTCTGGTTCCTCACAATCATAATTCTGCACATCATCAATGATATTAGAGATAGCCCATCGACGATCGTACATTTTCACAACCTTTTTCTCGGACGGATTGATTTGTGGCAGTTCAGATTTGAATATAGATCTCAGTCGATTATATTCTACAATGGCTCTCGAGTTTGCTTTAACTGATGCTGGATTGAAATTTATCAAATGTAGGCCTTCCAATTTACTTACTCGTGACAATCCTACATAGGCTTGACCATCACTGAATACAGTCGTTCCTAAATCCGTCATCGCATTGTTACATGTAATTCCTTGACTTTTGTGTATAGTTATTCCATAACTGAGAGACAATGGAAATTGTTTCGATGTACCACTAATTTGTGGAATACTTCAAATTTAATATCTACTTTCGTTATTGCGATTTCTTTGTTATCCGAAATAATTATTTTGATGGAATCAATACAATTGCCGTCAGCAGAGCAATTAACTGCAACTACATTGCCTATCGTTCCATTGACAAGTCCCAAAGTTACGTCAATGTTTCGTCGAATCATCACTTTAGCGCCAGTTTTAATCGCTATTACTCTTTCAATGCCAGCTGTTTCAGACACTTTATCATCTTTGTCTTTCAAAATTTTATGCACCTTTTTTTTCATTGCTGGAGCACAGTCGACATCATTTTCTGCTATCAGTAGAATTTCATCGCTGTCAATTTTATCGAGCATTGCTGTGTTCAAAACCTTGCACAAATAACACGTGGGCAATAAACAAATTGTATCAATCGGTAATTGATTTATATAAGTGCAAAGTTCATTCAATCTTTCGTCGCAACTACTTTCTTTAAAATTGATTTTTCTAAACTGAAGAACATTGATGTCAGAATCCGTTACTAAACCTATTCGTATTCTAGAAAGTATATCACGATATGTATTGTCGCATCTTTGTCGCATATTAATCAAAAGTTCGTCGTATTCAAACAATCTCCACAAATCACATCTACCCATGGTACCTAAATACTTCTGAATCTCTGATCGAGACATTTTAACAAACGAAAATTGTCCTTTTACAGGAGGAAGCTGCAACAAGTTCTCAAACAGGAGAATGTGTTTTCTGCCAAAGAAACCATCATCTGTATCTGTCGTATCAAAGATTTCACATAATCGTAGATTGATAAACATAAGTGTCACATTTAAAATCATGGATACTTCATCGATTATAAATAATTCGACATTCTTTAATTTGTCTCTCAAAGTTTTCAAGACCATGTCTGACAATTGCGTATATTTTGGTGTAGATTCATGACTAACGGGTAGTTGAAACATTCTATGGATTGTCAAGCCATCGATATTGAATGCTGCGATACCCGTGGGAGCAAATATGGCAGTCGTTTTTTCCAAATTTATTCTGATCCAATGTTTAATCGTTTCAATTAGAAAACTTTTCCCTGTACCACCCTCGCCACTTACGTACAGTCGCAGAATCTGATTCTTATCTTGTAAAACTTGGCATACTCCATCAAAGACTTTTCTGGTCTTCGTTCAATTGCGACATCATTTGCGATAAATCAATCGGGTCGTCAATCTTACCAAAATCTTCCAGATCTTTCATCGCGTCGTCAGCTTCTATCGGATTACAATCCAGTTCATCGTCATCGGATTTGTCTCTGTCTGCTGTTTTCAGATCATTTTCGCGCTTCTCGATTAATTCAGCAACGTTCTCAAAAGCTTTCTGTATTTCTTCGAGCCTTTCGTGATTTTTCATTACCTTCGTTAAAACAGACTCTGAATTCTTAAAGGCATCCGTGTAAGTCTCGAATGTACCTTTGAGTTCGCTCAAATCTCTCCATGGTTTGAACAGAAGAAGCAGCGAGTAAAAGTATTTTTCGGGCTCAGTTTTTATATTAAATCTATAATGGTTAATTAAATAACCCTTTTTTCGTTTTTTTTTTAAATAAACCCGATGCCAGTTTGTAACACTTGACTTCGTCATTATTTGGCATCTGTTTCGTAATTTCTCAGAATCCTGGCAAAATCGTACAAATTCAATGATTCTAATTCCTGAGGTCTATTTGGATAGTAATTATCGATGAGTGACGAACAGTAAATATTTGTAGAATTTTCATCGAGAGCTTTAATTTCATTAAATGTTTTAACTTTTCTATTTCTCACCTCATTAACATCGATCCATTTGACCATGGTATCATTATCCATACCGTACAAGGGATTCCCTAATAGTGTATCCGCAGCTTCTAAAGCACCGCATTCTCTGTTATTTAATGAACGCATTGCAAAATTTCACAGTTTCGATGCCAAGGACTTATTCGAATCTATCACTTCAAAGTCTGTATTGCATTTTTCCGACTTTGTCGTGTATTTTGTTAAATATGAGTTTAAAAACTCTGATTTTTCTCCAATAAATTGTATGTCCATATTTCCCTCCCAGGCTAATTTGATAGCCGGATTATAATCGTTTATAAACCTTTCCGACTCCTTGCGAGGAAGATCGTACAATCTGCTCTTACTGCGTAAATTTTTTCTACCGACTATCGAAGTGATAACGTCTCTTAAAACGAAATTCTCAGTAGCTGACCGAGGAAAATCGAACCGACATTTTCTGTATATATTAGTTTCCGTTTTTTTCGTACGCATGCAATACGAGTTATGTTTATGATTCTGATCACTTATTACCGTATCGTACAACGTTGGCGAAACATTTTCATCTGGAATTTCACACGTTACGTATTTTTGAATAAACGTAGCAACTTCTTCATCCGGCGATTTTCCTATTACTGGAGCATCTTTTATCCAAATCATACAATGCATGTGTTGAATATCTCTACTTTGATATTCCAGTCGCCAGAAGTAATGAATAACCTTACCTATTGGATTATCGGACGAACAAATAAAATCAATCATGGCTTTGAATTTTATGCACATGAATCTAGAAGTACTTACAGGTTCGTATGCGACTAGTTCGCTGATGCCTAACTTCTCTTTATCGGGATTCATATCTCGTAAATATTCACCCAAATCGGACCATTTCCATTCACTAGGACTCAAAGTCAAAAACCACGTCGCTGGACTGTAATGCAAAGTCATGCGTTTTACATTATTGGACGGTTGTCGCTAAAATTGATCCGTATTTCTTAATTTTGCAAAAATATTCATTAAATTCGATTCTAATTCGTAACCTTTCAATTCGTTCAAGTATCTACCAGCAGTGTATCTCTCTCGTGGGTTAGTAACCATCATCGTATAATAGATACCACTTTTCAACTGTCGGTAGTTAGCATCATTGAGAAGGAAAAACAGATACTGCAGATTCAACTTGAATCTACTATGTTTCGACATCAATCGTGTTCTAATAAATAAATATTCCGGCAATGCAAAGTTTCTATCTTTTCGTTGTCCATTGACACCATCAGGATATAAATCAGGGAAACACATGACATCCAGATATTTATAACGATTATCCATTGGAAAATCTTCAATTTTCATCATTTGATAAAGCTTCAATGCAGATTCGTTATCGATTCTTTTCGCGTGTATTGGGTATATTGTATACTGATCGTTAATATCCGAATCTTCAGTGATTTGTGTGATGAAAGCCCTACGTTTTAAAACGATTTGATCATTATTATTTTTGTCTTTCTGTACATTGTACAAATTCAATGCTGGTAATATCTCAACCATCTCATTTATTTCGTCATTGTCGCTTTCGTCATCGACAATCCGATATTCTGTTTCCTGCAACTTATCATTTAATAGATCATCAGATGACGCCGGAAGACGAATTTTCGAGTAATGAGGATTATTTTCTTTCAACCATTGTAAAGCCTTATACACTTTATTAATATCCACCAAATTTTCCCGAACCACTTTAGATTTCTTGGGTATACCTCAAACGAGAATGTGCTTCAAATTTATTATTATTCGTGATTCAAATTTATAGAATCTTCCGGAGGACATACCTTATCCAATGTTTCTTGTAAAGGTAGAGGCAAATGAAATGTTCTGCCTTTTACTTTGCGGATCATTTGTCTATACGGTATATGTTTGTTCGAAACATTGCCCATCAATTGCACTACTTGAAAGCTGCTAATTCTCTTGATTAACATTTTTTCGTAATCATTGAAATCTGACAAAACATCTGGTAATGGTTTTACTGCAAGATTATTCAAAATGCAAGTAGAAGGCAACACGCCTTTTTGTTTATCATTATACTAGAAATGTGTAATTCTAATAAATATTGTTGCAAAAAAGTGTCTAATACAAATGTCTCATTTGCAAAAATCGGAGAGACGAAAAAAATACATATATTATGGTTGCGTTCTCACGGGAATGGGCGATGGAGGGGCCCATTTCATTCTATATATGCATAAAAATGTTTTGTATATTATATTATATAATATTCTGTTATATTATATAAAAATATGCAGCTGGTTATTTGAATATATTTGCTATTTTCTCAATTATTGATAAGAGAAGAAAAGCGAATTGTGCGTACTGCATACATTGTAATTTATAGAAAATTACAGGTAATATCAATATACGTACCATACACGTATGCTTATACCATACACGTATGTGTATACATGTATGTGTATATGTATTTGTATATGTATATGTATGCATTTATGCATGCATTTATGCATGCATTTATATATGTAAGAAATATATACATATATATACATGTATATAGATGCATATATCCATGCATAAACATATATATAATATGTACATGGTGATTCAAAAATCTGGCAATGGCCAATTATCTCCGAAAATAGTGGTCTTATGAAAAAAATACTAAAGGTGTTGACTTTTACCTAGGTGTCAAATTTTGAGATCATTTATAGGTCAACTTTTTAAAATCCTTTATTTTTTATTAGATATTCTTGTAGCTTATCTCGACAGCTTTCCAAAGCATTATAATAAAACATTTTTTCATGAAGTACTTTTTAAATTATAAAGATTCGAAGCAATTGTTTGACATAAAATTATATGAAAATCTCTCCTCCAATTTTAAAGTCGACCGGACTGGCAATAATTTATTTAAAAAATTAGTTAAATTACAACGTTTCGGCTGTCATTGCAGCCCTTTTCAAGTAATCAGATTAATACAATAAATCAAATTCACAGCAAACCCCCGACAAAATTAACCACTGTTTTGATGAACAATGTATAACTGACAGAAGTGAGCACGAAAAAATAGATGTTGACTGTTAGCAGGAAACTTAGTCACTGTAATAAAATTATATCTTTGTAAAATATTCAGTTTTACGTTATCATACTTTTTATTTTTATGCACATAATAATGAGACCAATTTGGTGTAAAGAAAATGCACCCAGCAAACACAAAATATAACTGCTATGTTACATGTATATAATACTATATAACGTGCATGTTACATGTAACATATACGGTAATTTCTCACTCATAGATGTAACATTTGTAATATGACATATGTTATTTATATATTGTAATTACATCCCAGATAGCATCGATATTGTAGGATGCCGAAAGATAATCTTTCGTTAAGTCACTATCCTATCTATAATTACAATAAATAATACTCGTAGAATCCATAAGTGGGAAATTACAACTAACGTGTATGTTACATGTTACATGCACGTTATTTACGTGTTATATAGCAATTATAATGTTTGCTGGGCAGTTGCTTCTTGAAAATTACATACGTCTTTTGCAACTGTGTTTTCTTTGCACCTATTGATTGGTCTCATTATTCCGTGCATAAAAAGTATAAATATATAACGAAAATTGAATGTTTTACAAGATATTGTCAATTTTATAAAAGAATTGTTCACTTCAAACCTTTATAACTCAATAAGTACATCAAAAAATATTTTATTAGTGTTTTGGAAAATTCTCGAGATAAGCTACAAGAATATCTAATAAAAATAGAGGGTTTTGTTTAATAAAAGTTGATCTTGAAATGACCTCTAAATTTGACCCTTACGTCAAAGTCAAGGTCACCATAAAATATCTTATTTTTCCTAGAAACAATTTTTATATATAACAATATAAAATTATATAGAAATATATAAAATTATACATATAATTGCAAAATTAAATATGAAATATGTCTATATATAATTAGATAAAAGAGCTTATTTTATATACATATACTTATATAAATATATATATATATATATATATTGTATATATAATAAATAAGTATTCACATATATAAATATATATAATGTTTCATATATAACTTGACATGAGATTATACATGAACTTCATAATTTATATATAAATAAATTTAATTATATATAAAATAAACATATTTCACATATAATTATGTATAATTATATAATTATTTAGATATAATTATATATAAAAAATTTTTCCCGGGTTGAACCCTGCAATTTTTATATTTTATTCATAAGATCACTATTTCTTGGACATAATTGACCGTTGCCGGACTTTTGAACCACCTTGTATATATATATATATATATATATATATATATATTGGTATGTATATATATACTGGGTGCCCCAGAACTGGCGAAAAAGTTTATGGCAGATTCCTGGTATCATTTGGAGACGATTTTTCCTGAGTGAAAATATTGAGAGAGGCCATCATTTTTAGAATGTTCCCAATTTTTGTTATTATGTATCTATATAAGCCTTATAAATTCTAAAAGCAAACTATCTAAAATTAATTGAATATTGTAGTTCTATTAATTTCCACAAGGCTTAGTTTCCAAAAAAGCCTTTATTTTAAACTGCTCTAACTGCTTCGAGAATATAATTTGATAAATATAATTCGAGAATTATTGGTGTCTCGACATTTTCACGGAGGAAAAATCGTCTCCGAATGATACCAAAAATCTGTCAAAAGCTTTTTTGCCAGTTCTGGGACACCCTGTGTATGTATATATATATATAATATATATATATATATATATATATATATATATATAATATGCCATCCATACTATCTGCTCACACAATGTGAAACAACAATATTCTATTTTATAAGTATAGATTTCTACAATTTATATTATATATAATTATTATTTTATTTTATTTTACTATTTATTATTTTATTTTATTTTATTATTTATTATTTTATTTTATTTTATTATTTTATTATTTATTATTTTATTTTATTTTATTTATTATTTTATTATTTTATTATTTATTATTTTATTTTTTTATTTATTTATTATTTATTATTTTTTATTATTATTTCTACATATATATATAAGTATGTAGATATAATATGCCAATATTATATATATGTGTATATATTTTAGAAAGCATATTTTCTCTCTCTCAAATCACTCGCATACAATTATGAACGAGCAAGAGAAAGAGAAAGAGAGAGAGAGAAAGAGAGAGAGAGAGAGAGAGAGAGAGTGTGTGTGTCAGAAGACAAGACAGCATGAAAGGAACGAAGATCCTAAAAAAATCATAAAAATGAAAAGGTCAGGCCATGTTCAAAAGAAGGTACTCAAAAATTTAAACGATCTAATAATAAATTATCACGAAAAGTAACTGATATGTTATTCAAGGTACCAGTTCAAAGTGAACATACGTAAAGTGTATATTATCTAAATTTAGTAATAATATATTACCATGAAAAGTAACTGTGATATTTTATTCAAGGTGCAAGTTCACATTGAATATACATACATATAAGTAAAACTGATTACAATTTGATTCTAGAAAATAAGTGCGATATGTTATTCTTAGTGCACAAAATATAATAGTCGTTTATAGAGATTTGATTTGAAATTCATACTAGCCCGTACAATGAAAAATAATTGCTCGTAATTCCAGAGTACCAATTTGTTAATGACTCAGAAAAATAACATATCGCACTTATTTTCTAGAATCAAATTGTAATCAGTTTTACTTATATGTATGTATATTCAATGTAAACTTGCACCTTGAATAAAATATCACAGTTACTTTTCATGGTAATATATTATTACTAAATTTAGATAATATACACTTTACGTATGTTCACTTTGAACTGGCACCTTGAATAACATATCAGTTACTTTTCGTGATAATTTATTATTAGATCGTTTAAATTTTTGAGTACCTTCTTTTGAACATGGCCTGACCTTTTCATTTTTATGATTTTTTTAGGATATAGCTATGCTCATAATTTCAGACATTAATTTTAAAATTTTTTCCGGGGCGCAGAATACATGGACTATTTTCTTTTTGTAATGGAAGAATGTAGAATGTAGAATGTAGAATCAATCTCAAATTTACTTATGATTAGATTTTTTATACATTCGGCTAAGATACATATATCTCTTGTTGATCTGGTATTAGTAAGGATGGCGTATTTTAAGATATCATTAAATTTCACGGATGTAACTGTATGAATTATTATATTTACTCTTTCAATCAGCATTTGTCTATCGGCAGCGGATGAACCTAAATTTTCTTGACTAGTATCGCCAGAAATTGGAATTAATTTCTTAAAATTTAAAGGCTGCTCTTTCTTGTAATTTGTTGTACAATTGAAATAAAAAAATGTTACGTGTATATAGTTTTTATTAAAATATTTGGCATAATGTTTAACTGTAAAATATTTTTACGAAAAAGTTATGAAATATTTTTCAATCACTTTATCTAAATTCATATAACTACTCTTAGTGTTTCACATTTTATACCTTAATAAATAATAAAAAAATAATTATATATAAATAATGATAAAAAAAATAATAATAAAATAATCTAATAAAAAATAAAAAAAAAATAAAAAAACAAAAATAATGAAAATAATAAAAAAATATAACAATTCTTAAGGAAATGATTAGTATGTTACAAAAGATATCTTTTGTGATAAATTAATAACTTACCGGTAAGTTTAATATTTCCTCGAGTCTTTCGTTAAGATTCAATCCTTTTTTTGGACGCATCAATATCAGGAGACGCGGTAGTGTCTCCGGCCATGTTCAAACCCTACAAGACCTTAAAAGACACTACAAGTCTCCTTATCCTGCACCATCAAAGTCCATTTTTTGGGGGTGTAGAACTACTAAAATATAAAAAATGTTGAATTGCACGTAATATAACCTGAAAGGCGGCATCGCCACGAGTAATTTGAGCCAAGAAAAAATAAAATCGGTCAAGCCGTTCTGGAGATACAAGCGGTCAAAAAGTGACGTTTTTCATGAAAAATGAAGTAACATCGTCTTCTTCTTCTTCTTCTTCTTCTTCTTCTTCTCTGTCCGCGTATAAATCTCTTCTCACCTTTCACTCACACCTCCCTCAACTTTCACCCACCCCTTTCCCTCCCACATCCCGCCCCCACCCCACCCCCACACCACCCCACCCCTACTCCCACCACTCTTTCGTCCTCTCTCACCCTCTTTCATTCTTTCTTACCCTCTTTTACCCTCTTTTGTTCTCTTTTACCTTCTTTTACTCTCTTTCGTCCTCTCTCACCCTCTTTCATTCTTTCTCACCCTCTTTCGCCCTCTTTCATCCTCTTTCGGCCTCTTTCACACTCTTTCGTCCTCTCTCACCCTCTTTCGTCCTCTTTCACCCTCTTTCGTTCTCTCTCACCCTCTTTCGACCTCTTTCGTCCTCTTTCACCCTCTTTCGTCCTCTCTCACCCTCTCTCACCTCTTTCACCCTCGTACGTCCTTTCTCACCCTCTTTCGTTCTCTTTTACCCTCTTTCGCCTATCTCGTCTTCTCTTACCCTCATTCGTCCTCTCTCACCCTATCTCCAAAAAATCATAAAAATGAAAAGATCAAGCCATGTTCAAAAGAAGGTCCTCAAAAATTTAAACCTAGTCTGTACAATGAAAAATAATTACTCGTAATTCCAGAGTTCCAATTTGTTAATATCGAATAATGTATTTGTTTCAAGTAATGGCAGTAGAGTCAAATACATACCTACGTATATGCAGTTTTTGCTGTTAATTGTACTTGAACGAAAAAAATAATTAAATGATTTAAATATAGCACATTTTAAATCAAGAAACTTATATAATCGAACTCTGTTTAGGAAAAGGTAGAACATTTCATTTGCCTCTGTCTTTACAAGAAACATTGGATAAGGTATGTCCTCCGGAAGATCCTATAAATTTAAATCACGAGTTGCACATTTTCGTTCGAGGTATACCCAAGAAATCTAAAGTGGTTTGGGAAAATTTGGTAGATATTAATAAAATGTATAGGGCTTTACAATGGTTGAAAGAAAATAATCCTCATTACTCAAAAATTTGTCTTCCAGCGTCATCTGATGATCTATTAAAGGATAAGTTGCAGGAAACAGAATATAGGATTGTCGATGAGAAAAGCGACAATGACGAAATAAATGAGGTGGTTGAGGAATTACCAGCATTGAATTTGTACAATGTACAGCAAAACAAAAATAATAATGATCAAAACGTTTTAAAACGTACGGCTTTTCTCACACAAATCACTGAACATTCGGATATTAACGATCAGTATACAATATACCCAATACACGCGAAAAGAATCGATAACGAATCTGCATTGAAGCTTTATCAACTGGTGAAAATTGAAGATTTTCCAATAGATAATCGTTATAAATATCTGGATGTCATGTGTTTCCCTGATTTATATCCTGATGGTGTCAATGGACAACGAGAAGATAGAAACTTTGCATTGCCGGAATATTTATTTATTAGAACACGAGTGATGTCGAAACATAGTAGATTCAGGTTGAATCTGCAGTATCTGTTCTTCCTTCTCAATGATGCTAACTACCGACAGTTGAAAAGTGGTATCTATTATACGATGATGGTTACTAACCCACGAGAGAGATACACTGCTGGTAGATACTTGAACGAATTGAAAGGTTACGAATTAGAATCGAATTTAATGAGTATTTTCGCAAAATTGAGAAATACGGATCAATTTTGGCGACAACCGTCCAATAATGTAAAATGCATGACTTTGCATTACGGTCCAGCGACGTGGTTTTTGACTTTGAGTCCTAGTGAATGGAAATGGTCCGATTTGGGTGAATATTTACGAGATATGAATCCCGATAAAGAGAAGTTAGGCATCAGCGAACTAATCGCATACGATCCTGTAAGTACTTCTAGATTCATGTGCATAAAATTCAAAGCCATGATTGATTTTATTTGTTCGTCCGATAATCCAATAGGAAAGGTTATTCATTACTTCTGGCGACTGGAATATCAACGTAGAAGTATCCAGCACATGCATTGTATGATTTGGATAAAAGATGCTCCAGTATTAGGAAAATCGCCGGATGAAGAAGTTGCTACGTTTATTCAAAAATACGTAACGTGTGAAATTCCAGATGAAAATGTTTCGCCAACGTTGTACGATACGGTAATAAGTGATCAGAATCATAAACATAACTCGTATTGCATGCGTACGAAAAAAACGGAAATTAATATATACAGAAAGTGTCGGTTCGATTTTCCTCGGCCAGTTACTGAGAATTTCGTTTTAAGAGACGTTATCACTTCGATAGTCGGTAGAAAAAATTTACGCAGTAAGAGCAGATTGTACGATCTTCCTCGCAAGAAGTCGGAAAGGTTTATAAACGATTATAATCCGGCTATCAAATTAGCCTGAGAGGGAAATATGGACATACAATTTATTGGAGAAAAATCAGAGTTTTTAAACTCATATTTAACAAAATACACGACAAAGTCGGAAAAATGCAATACAGACTTTGAAGTGATAGATTCGAATAAGTCCTTGGCATCGAAACTGTGGAATTTTGCAATGCGTTCATTAAATAACAGAGAATGCGGTGCTTTAGAAGCTGCGGATACATTATTAGGGAATTCCTTGTACGGTATGGATAATGATACCATGGTCAAATGGATCGATGTTAATGAGGTGAGAAATAGAAAAGTTAAAACATTTAATGAAATTAAAGCTTTTGATGAAAATTCTACGAATATTTACTGTTCGTCACTCATCGATGATTACTATCCAAATAGACCTCAGGAATTAGAATCATTGAATTTGTACGATTTTGCCAGATTCTGGGAAATTACGAAACAGATGTCAAATAATGACGAAGTCAAGTGTTACAAACTGGCATCGGGTTTATTTAAAAAAAAACGAAAAAAGGGTTATTTAATTAACCATTATCGATTTAATATAAAAACTGAGCCCGAAAAATACTTTTACTCGCTGCTTCTTCTGTTCAAACCACAGATTTGAGTGAACTCAAAGGTACATTCGAGACTTACACGGATGCCTTTAAGAATTCAGAGTCTGTTTTAACAAAGGCAATGAAATATCACGAAAGGCTCGAAGAAATACAGAAAACTTTTGAGAACGTTGCTGAATTAATCGAGAAGCGCGAAAATGATCTGAAAACAGCAGACAGAGACAAATCCGATGACGATGAACTGGATTGTAATCCGATAGAAGCTGACGACGCGATGAAAGATCTGGAAGATTTTGGTAAGATTGACGACCCGATTGATTTATGGCAAATGATGTCGCAATTGAACAAAGACCAGAAAAGAGTCTTTGATGGAGTATGCCAAGTTTTACAAGATAAGAATCAGATTCTGCGACTGTACGTAAGTGGCGAGGGTGGTACAGGGAAAAGTTTTCTAATTGAAACGATTAAACATTGGATCAGAATAAATTTGGAAAAAACGACTGCCATATCTGCTCCCACGGGTATCGCAGCATTCAATATCGATGGCTTGACAATCCATAGAATGTTTCAACTACCGGTTAGTCATGAATCTACACCAAAATATACGCAATTGTCAGACATGGTCTTGAAAACTTTGAGAGACAAATTAAAGAATCTCGAATTATTTATAATCGAAGGAATTACATGTAACAATGCAATGATGGATTTAGGAACGACTGTATTCAGTGATGGTCAAGCCTATGTAGGTTTGTCACGAGTAAGTAAATTGGAAGGCCTACATTTGATAAATTTCAATCCAGCATCAGTTAAAGCAAACTCGAGAGCCATTGTAGAATATAATCGACTGAGATCTATATTCAAATCTGAACTGCCACAAATCAATCCGTCCGAGAAAAAGGTTGTGAAAATGTACGATCGTCGATGGGATATCCCTAATATCATTGATGATATGCAGAATTATGATTGTGAGGAACCAGAAAGTATAGTTACGTGGAAAATATATGGCCTTTGCAATAACGATGCTGTTTTGTGTTACGCTAATGTAATATTACAATGTGCGTTTCATTGCGTACATATTAGGCAACAAATACTGAAAAATAAAGCATCGAATGCATTGATTGATGCTATCTGCGCGTATGGTGAACGTAAATATTGCAACATTCAAGCGGTTAGAAGATCTGTCGGAAAACGCTTCAAAGAACGAACACAACAAGATGTTTCGGAATTTTTTACGGCTCTAATGTCGACGTATTCCGACATCAATGATGTATTAAAACTCGAATTAAAGCACGTAACATGTTGCTCGAATGTCAAATGTAATTACAATGTAACTAAGCTGGAAAGCAGTAGTTTGTTAATATTACCTATACATTTGACATTAAAAAGGAAAAAAGGTGTCACTCTACAAAGTTTGATTAATATAGAATTTTCTAAATGGGAAACGATAAACGGCAATTGTAACGAATGTAAGGGCACCGTGTTGAAAAAGAAAACCGTAATCGAATCAACTTTATCCGTCGTAGTAATACAGCTCAATTTATATACTTTTGTAAACGGTGCTTCTAAAAAAATTATCAACAATCGGATTACCGCCGTGCCGACGAGTAATATCACCATTAATAAAAAAAAGTACAAGCTAATAAGCGCTATATTTCACGAAGGTGAAGAAATGAATCGTGGTCACTACACGTGTATGTTGAGAGCTGACACAAAATCGGAATGGTATTGCTCTAATAATATAGAAGTGTTCAAGAAAAAATGGCCCAAAGGAGCACAAGGGGCATACATATTGTTCTTAGAACAGATTAAATAATGGCGCTGTATAAAGGCTGCCGTAAACGCTACATTAAAACATCAACTGTTCTAGCGCTGTATAAAAGTTGCCGTAAGCGCCAAAATAAAATATCGGCTGCTCTGGCGCTTTATAAAAACTGCTGTAAGCGCTGCATTAAAACGAGTGCAATAAGTTTCTAATTTGACCTAGGCTTCATGACATTTCAAAAAGTATCATCAAGAAAAAAATTATCAGACAGAAATATGTATGTCGTGTTAAAATCGGAGAGACGAAGAAAAATATATGGTTGCGTTCTCACGAGAATGGGCGATGGAGGGGCCCATTCTTTATTTTCAATATTCATACAAGAATATAAATTCATTCTGTTGCAATTGAAATAAATGTGCAATGTATCGTTAAAAGTTATTACAATTATACAAACATTTACATATATGATTAAATAAAATATATATGTATACTATAATATAATTATATATTTTATATATGTACATATATACCATATATTTCAATTATTTTGAACTGTATTGCATAAATTGTTACTTATACAAAGTTATGTGATAAGAATCGAAATTACATATATTTGTGATACTTGAATTACTAGAAAGCTGCTCTATATATCTTGTAACCGTTGATTTTATATATGGTCCGTCGGATCGAAAAGGATCCGGGAAATAGGGCCGATGTAAGTGGCCGACGGCACACCTTCGGCGCGGAAAGTGGGAAATTCTCGTAAACACAAAAAAATATGTTTGGTTGGGCGCCAGGCGCGAGATTCGCGCCACTCTGAAATTTCCAAATCGATAAATGATCTTTATAATCAGCAAAGTATCCCGAAAATTTCCGCGACGGCGATAATCGACTCGCTCAGATCGTCAGGGGGTAGAGGGGGGAGTTCGGACGGGAGAGAGGACGGAATTCGAGAGAGGCTATTTGAAATCGCTCAAATATAACAAACATTAAATATATTTAGACAATGATAAACGAAGATAGACAGAAAAATAATTGTATAAAAACTTGAGTACAATGTTAGGTCCAGAAAGAAAAGTAATATTCGTTTGATATCTTACGGGGAGATCTCCGCTTTAATAACGCCGAAATACAGATAAACGAGGCCGAAATGTGATTCGAAAAATACAATACGGCGTATGTATGGCCGAGACGCGGCGCGTTGTTATTATTCCACGCCTTTGA
This sequence comes from Nylanderia fulva, assembly GCF_048542155.1. Classification (NCBI taxonomy): domain Eukaryota; kingdom Metazoa; phylum Arthropoda; class Insecta; order Hymenoptera; family Formicidae; genus Nylanderia; species Nylanderia fulva. The sequence continues at coordinate 94,849 of NW_028190402.1, read as the reverse complement.
GACTCAACTTCCGATTTGTGTTATACCGTATTTTCAGGGAGTAAGTTATTGATCAGAAAACTTTGCCTTGTTGCTCGAAACGGGTGTATATTAAGTAAAATTTATAAATGTACAGTTCTCAGGTCAACTACAATAAAGCTATACGCTTAAAAAATTTACTGATTATTTGTCGTAATATACAATAAAAAATTACATATTAATTATTCAAGATACAAGTGAGAAATAAATATCATTAAAATATACAAAAAAAATTTATCAATTTGACTCTGAAAAGTAAGTGACATGGTTCTCAAAGTGCAAGGTTTCATTTGACTTACAATTTTCTTCAGAAACACAGAGTATTTGTATATAGTTTTGTATATTCACTTTGTTGTGTGTGTAGAGCTTTTAAAAATACGTTGAATCCTTATTCTAATCTAATCTTCTTCTAATGTAATACTTTTCGTATTTCAAATGTTGTAGTAATTATTCTGTAAGAGCTTCGACATTATTTCTAAATGGACATCGAGAAACATCATAGTTTTTTGAGAGCAGGCCGCCATGTTATTTTTCTGAGTCATTAACAAATTGGTACTCTGGAATTACGAGCAATTATTTTTCATTGTACGTGCTAGTATGAATTTCAAATCAAATCTCTATAAACGACTATTATATTTTGTGCACTAAGAATAACATATCGCACTTATTTTCTAGAATCAAATTGTAATCAGTTTTACTTATATGTATGTATATTCAATGTGAACTTGCACCTTGAATAAAATATCACAGTTACTTTTCATGGTAATATATTATTACTAAATTTAGATAATATACACTTTACGTATGTTCACTTTGAACTTGAATAACATATCAGTTACTTTTCGTGATAATTTATTATTAGATCGTTTAAATTTTTGAGTACCTTCTTTTGAACATGGCCTGACCTTTTCATTTTTATGATTTTTTTAGGATATATATAATCCTGATGACGTCAGCGGACGCGGACAGAGAAGAAGAAGAAGAAGAAGAAGACGACAACGTTACTTCATTTTTCATGAAAAACGTCACTTTTTGACCGCTTGTATCTCCAGAACGGCTTGACCGATTTTATTCCTTCTTGGCTCAAATTACTCGTGGCGATGCTGCCTTTCAGGTTATATTACGAGCAATTCAAAATTTTTTATATTTTAGTAGTTCTTCACCTCCCAAAAATAGACTTTGATGGTGCAGGATAAGGAGACTTGTAGTGTCTTTTAAGGTCTTTTAGGGTTTAAACATGGCCGGAGACACTACCGCGTATCCTAATATTGATAGTAGTTGGAATGTCACAATTAGTTTCAACGAAGGATTCATTACTGGAGTCATTTGACAAATATTCCGCTATATGTGTTGTCCCAATATCAGCAACATCACCCGTGTGAATAAAGACATTGCTTTGAGTTAGAGGAATATCAAAATCCATGGAAGAAGCTGATAACTGGTCGTTGTGTATCTTATTGGCAATTGAATAATTGAGTAGACTGACATGATCGATATGGCAACTATGAGATAAAGGTGTTATATGAGAAGTAGATGGCTGATTATGATCTGTCAAGTACTGTGCAATTTGTGCATTGAGCAATTGGTTTTTTCTACGTTTAGATAATGAGGCAATATCTTTTGGCATTTTTTAAAAAACGATCCATTAAAAAAATTTCATTTAAATTTATGATGGATAAAAAGGTAGTACAAAGGTGTATAATATTGAAGATACTGAGTGCAATTACAGTTGAAAAATCTGTAAGATAAAGAGAAATAAGAAATAAAAAATGATAATATAATTTTAAATATCAATAGTTTTCTTAGTAATTTGCTTTTACACTGCTATTATGACAATAATAGAAAGTGTTTATTGATATTAATTATTAGTAACTAAAAAGAAATTGTAAGTATTTGTAATTGTATACTCAACAATGCACTATTCAGAATATGGCAATATGTATTACAGTAGCATGTAATAGATAAAATTCAAAAACAAAAATAGAAACCCAAATGCCCAAGCATAATTATCGTTTCACTGTCTATAATGATTTATGCAAATGTGGCTAAACTTTTAATTTTGGCTATTTAAAAGCTACAAAATACAAGATTAGGTAATAATGCAGAGTGATAGTTAAACTTGAGCAAGGCTAATCTATTTAAGAATGTGGAACTAAAAACAAAATAGTTTTTATGCCTCCTTACTTAATTATCACATACGTACCTGATTAATAATGCGAGCTTTTATAAATTGTGCTTATATATATATATATATATATTGTGAATTATTTTTTATTATATATTATTGTATATATCTCATCAACGCCTTCTACTTTCTGATAGTGTGAAATCATCTATAAAAAAATTTGTTTCTTCCAGAAGTGTGGAGAATCTGTGAAAAAGTTACCAAGATTAAATTTATTTGCTGAGTTTAACTATATACGATTTAAGTTAGAAAATTATTGAGAATAAACATATACTAAGAAATAAAGAGTATGCATTTTTAATTTGACTCGAATTATTGTATAAATGTGGTCGAATAGAGGTTATGAGGTTATAACTACCAAAAGCGATTGAGTAATTTTATATAAGAGGCAAATTCTCCGAGATTCTTATAAAATAATATTTTATTAGCACTACATCTTTCAGCACCTTTATATACATATACCTTTGTACTTTAAGATGTCCTACACGTTGCCGAAAAAACAAAAAATTACTCTCTCACTTGTTACACACACACGTTACACGTCTGCCGTTCCTAGCCCTTTATACTGCGCAAAGAGAGAACGTCCCTCGGTCTACGCATAGGCGGCAAAATGGGGAGAGCGTGGCGCGTATTATTCAATGCTGTATACGTAAATATATACATGCTTGGGTAAGCTTGAATCCGGATTATTTCAGCTTAAAAAAGTGAAATAATTGAAATAATTAAAATTATAGGAATAATTAAACTAATTTCTTATTTGAAATAAATTAATAATTATAACAATAATTTGATGTTTCGGAGGCTTATTGGTGCTATTTGTTGCTACAGCATCGACAAGCTATATATACGAGGTGTGTTCAAAAAGTATCGCGAATTTTGTGTTTTTTCAAAAATTATTTATTTATTCATGAATATCGATTTTGTCCCCTTCAAAGTAATCTCCACCAGATATTATACACTTGTGCCAACGTTTTTTCCAATCCTCGAAGCACTTCAAAAAATCATTTTTTGTGATCTTGTTCAGCTCCTCCTTCGATGCCGTCTTTATCTCCTCAATCGTAGCGTAGCGTCGTCCTTTCATGGGCCTCTTCAGTTTCGGGAACAAGAAAAAGTCACAGGAGGCCAGATCTGGGGAATACGGTGGCTGCGGCATTATTAGTGTGTTGTTTTTGGCCAAAAATTCGCGCACAAGCAACGATGTGTGAGCAGGGGCGTTATCATGGTGCAAAAGCCAATTTTTGTTCTTCCACAAATCCAGGCGTTTCTGGCGGATTGCTTCGCGCAATTTGCGCATAACTTGCAGGTAATATTCCTTATTGACCGTTCTACCCTGTGGCAAGAACTCATGATGCACCACGCCCCTGCAATCGAAAAAAACTGTAAGCAAAACCTTCACATTTGACCGAACTTGGCGCGCTTTTTTCGGTCTTGGCTCGTGCGGCAGCTTCCATTGGGATGATTGAGCTTTGGTTTCCACGTCATAACCATAAACCCATGATTCGTCACCAGTTATGACCCTCTGGAGCAAATTTGGGTAGTCGCGGACAGAGTCCAACATCTCCTGAGCAATGTTAATGCGATGCTGTTTTTGGTCGAAATTGAGCAATTTTGGTACGAATTTCGCGGCGACCCGTGTCATGCCCAAATCATTGGTAAAAATCGAATGGCACGAGCCAATCGATATGTTTAGGTCCTCAGCAACTTCTCTAACGGTGATTCGACGATTGACCAATACTATTTTCTTCACTTCATCAATGTTTTCGTCTGTTGTTGACGTGCTTGGGCGTCCGGCACGCTCTTCGTCGTTCACATCTTCTCGGCCCTCGGAAAACATTTTGTACCACCGATAAACGTTGCTTCGGTCCAAGGTAGCTTCACCATATGCCACAGTCAACATTCGGAATGCGTCCGCGCACTTAATTTTGTTTTTCACACAAAATTTGATACAGATTCTTTGATCCATTTTTTGGAATAGGCAAAAATCGAAGACGAGCCAAAACACGTGCAAGCAGCTGTCAAAAATTAACTGAACATTCAAAATGGCCGTACTTGTCGGCATAAATGAGAAACATGAGTACCAACATAACGCCACAAAAAAATCGAAAATCGAATATACGTAACCCGCGGAAATTCAAAATTCGCGATACTTTTTGAACACACCTCGTAGGTACTTTAATATATTCACAACTCACAACACGGCACTTGCGGCGCGACATAATTATATCATACGCAATGATTATATATATATATATATATATATATATATATCCACCGATAAAAAAACGTTAATAGTAAAAATTAACAGATGTTGCATTACTGTTATGTTATTCCGTTACACTCTATTAATATTATCAGAATATAACTAAAGTTATAATAACATTGATACAAGCATATTACGTAACAATTACACAATTTTGTTACATAACTGTAGTACTAAAATGATATATAATAGTTATATTACCTGAAGGTAACAAATGTTACATTACATGTAACTCGCATGTTATATTGCCTTTATAAAACGTGTTTACTGGAATGTAACTATCTACAATTATATGAATTATATTATATTAATAATATATACCTACTTTAAGAATTATATATTTATTATGTATTTCAAAAATTACCATTTTCTTTGATGATTTTTAATATAGGAATTTTTTCCCAATCATTTTCAGGGATAATCTTATCTATTTTAGATTGTTTCAAATTTACAGATCCGTCTGGAGGAATTCGAACATGTTTCAAATCCTTTGTAATCCACAAAGAAGGATACACTTTCTTTTTATTAGAAGAATCGTGAATAATAACATACTCCTTCATTGCTAATTATCTAAAACATTATAAACAAACAATTCAGCACTATCTTTTCATTGATTTGGACATTCCGATGCTCTAAAAGTTTTTTTTTTTTTGCTTCCTTCAATAAGCTTAGTGCTAGTAATTTTTTTTATTAAACATCATAGAAATATGTTTTCATGATATAGGGATTAAAATATTATTAGAATAAACGGGTGTATGTACGAATGTGCGTGTGCGTGTGTATACATGTGTATGTGTGTCGCACCCATATCTCGCAAATCTCGGCACATATTTTTTGTCTTTTTGTGTGTATAAATAGATAGTACAATAAAATTTTAGATATATACTTTATTAGTTACAAAATTACCCGAAAGTGGTCTTTAAAAATTAGTTTTTTGAATTTAAAGGTTTTGTTTAAAATATAATTTTGATAACCTAAATATCACCGTTTTTCAAATTGTTACCCACCATTTATTTAACTTAACCTAACAATTCTAATGTAAAAATGTAGGAAATGTGAAGTGACTTACGTGACTACATGCTGTGTCTAGGTTCTATATATATACAGGGCGTCTCATTTTAAAACATATATATTTTATTTAATATACAATTTATTTTTCAAATGTTTCGAATGTATGAATTAACGGATTTGTTACATAAACATTTCCCGCACAGGTAATTTTAAATACTTTAGCATTTATGCAATCTAAAGACCAACTTTTAATACAGTTTTCAGACTCTTTTACAATTTTAATGCCCAAAGAATCGCTTGGTAACCCATCTATGGTGAATAATTGGTTTTTATTCTCTAACTTTTTTCCTATGATGTATACAATATCATTATTTTTAGCAATGTTCAAAATATTAACAATAGATCCATTTTTTAAAATCACACAATTATTTCTGTCATCACTAATATCTATTTTACATGATGGTGTTATTAACATTTTAAACTGCGATTCGTATTGACGATCGGTAGTTAACATTCCATTATAATGTTGTTTCTCAAATCAAATATCATTATTATCAAAACACTTTTTAAAATTATGAACTAATTCATACTCTCCAATTCTTCTTGCAAGTTGTTGCAACGGCTTCTCTCCTTTTCTAATAAATTTTTTTAAAGAGCAAATATAATTTTCAAATGGGAAGGCGCTGTAGAAATTGAGAGGACCAAACTTTTGTACATCCTTACTTAAATGTATCGCATTGTGAACATTATATGTTACATTTCCACGACCATAAATCTTTTGAAAATCATAAACAAAATGAAGTAATAAATTTTCAGCAAATTTAATATTTTCAATGTTTTGTATTAGCATTTTATTTGACAATATAACAATCGCAGTGTGTAATTTTAAAAAATGTTCGTAAACTTTTGATTTCAAAATATCTTTCAATACAACCGGACCAAAGTAAATCAGAAAATGTCTGAATTCAGTGGCCTTCCAAATTTTATAATATTTTAATGATCTTGAGCGTCTGTTAAATTCGAAAGGTAGTACATACTTTAAATTTTCTAGCCTTTCTGAAACTAATGCTATTTGTTCTGCAGATAGTTTATACATTTTACTCTTTCTGCCTTTATTACCAATCCCCAATGTCGTATTAACTGTTTCATAACACCAAGATAAACCAAGTGCATACAATCTAAAGTTACATTGGAAACTAAGCCTACTTTAGGCAATTCATTTAAAATTGTAGATCCACGTTGATAATCGCCTAAATACTTTAAATTTTGAAAATCATTATCAGATCTTAGTAAATCATTACATAGCTTCAAAAGACTTTTAAAGGTTTTCACTGAAAAGCATACACATTTTCCGTAGTCACCTTCAATAACACATTTGCTACAACTAAAATAGCCAGAGGGATACTTTTTGCACAAAACCTACGATTTAGCCGGAGCATCGCAATTGATAATTTTAATGAAGACTTTGTACATTTTGCCATTATGCAAGAATCCATCATTTATAAGTTGTTTCGCTTCTTCTACGAACGATCTTAACAGATTGTTTTGATCTTCAGGTTTGTGTTCACCATAATAAACTCCAGAAAGGTGTACAATATTTAAAAGAAGATCTTTCAGTAAAATTAGCCATAGACCTTTTTCATTTGATCTTCCTGTAATCGCAGCACCATCAATATTAACGGAAAGATTAACGCTATCAAATTTGTGTTTGAGTAAAATTCTACATTCGATTACTGTTTGAACAAAATTTTTAACTCCCAAGTGACAGTATTGTCCATTTTCCATATTAACAATATTTGTCACTCTAGGTGTTTTTAATAAAGTACGAGAGTCTTTGGGAAAAACCGTATCGGTATATTTCTTTAGAATGATTAATAATGCAGCAATATAGCGTTATGTTTTATTTGAAAATTTATTGCCCATTCAGCAATTTCTTTTCGAAACTTATCATCCTTTGTCACTAGATTAAAAAAGTCATACACATCTTTATCGTCATTACTTTCGATGTCAGGAATGCTTTCTGCGTCACTATCGCTATAACGATAAACGTCATCTTCAGAGATACCACTCTCATCGTCTACATGATTACTATTTTCACCATCTGAATGATGTAAGACACAAGCATCTGCGTTTAATTGTTGAACGTCAGAGTTGTCACTTTCGTGTGTATAATTTGAATCGATGTAGCATATATGCGGTGCAACATTGAGTATTGGAGATTGGGTGCCACTTTGAATTTGTGGTTGCAAATTTTCACTTTGCATAGACGATTGTTCGGATACGGTACCTTCTACTGCCGATTTGGAACTAATATTTTTATTTTCTACAACCGCTGAATTTTTAATTTCCATTGAAAGTGTGATGGATACTGCTTCATTTTCAGAATCATTATCTTGACTAGAAGTTGAAAATGTATCAATATCACGTAAATCTTCTTCCATACGTTGACGTGCTAATCTTCTAATATGTCTTTCGGATATAGGATTATCTTTCGCTTTTCTTTTTCTTGGCATTTTAAAGCTATTCTGCAGATCAAATTATCCTATGTTACAATCGCTCTTCTTCGATTATACACTAAGATTGTTAAGACATGCTTAAAAAACATGCTTTATACAACTACTCAATAAAATGTCTACTCAAGACAACAAAATAACCGATGAAATTTTGAAATTGGTATTAGTTGTAACATTCTAAGATGAAATCATTAAACTAACACACAAACACACACATCTACCCAAATCAATTTACTTTAGATATTTACTAAAATTAATATATATTTTGACAACTTTTAGTCTAACTTCTATGATGTTTTGTAGAAAAAATGAAAAATATGTAATAAGTGGAAAGAAGAAAAAACTACATAACAAATTATTTTTCTATTTTGTAATTTGTCTTTGGCATTTACTGAAAGCCAGATATAAAGATGCATATTTTACTTTATATTTATCATTCATAAATAGATTGGATAAAAGTGATCAATTTTAGAACAGTAAAGAAGAAAAATGACTTTGTAACTTATTTAAAATGTCATAGATTTATAAATAAAAACATTTTATTATGTTAAAAGACCACAAAATAGTTCTTTCTAATAATTATTTAACTTTCGTATTGTAAAATTTAAAACTACAAAATACATGCATGACAACTTCAAAACCTAATTAAATTTAGTAGTTACTTTATAATACTTGTGTAATAATTAAATTAATGATTATGAAATAATATGTAGATTACACTTACACAGAGTTTCCAATACAGATAGCAAGCAGCAAATTCAGGCAAAAATGGAAATCTATTTTGATGTTATAGCTATATGCGATTGATGCAGAAACTTTAAATATAAAACAAATATTTAAAATTTGATTATCATAAAATATGAATTGAGAAAAGATGACAAGCAAGAAATAAGAAAACAATTTTTTGTAAAAAGTGATTATCCGAATGGACAGACATGAACAAAAATTGTAATAAGAAGAATAAAAGAATCATAAGAATATATATAACAATAGATAAGAGCACCAAAGCTAGAGAGATAAACCTATACACAAAGGCAAAAGTTTTTGAATACGCAAGAAGAAATTTTCAGAAAAGAATATTAAAAGAGATAATAAAATTATACCATATAAATATATAATAATATTGAAGTTAATTATACTTACAGTATTCAGTAGAGCTCCCGATACAGACTGACTCTCAATAGTTGGCAAACATATAGAAGAGCAATTACTGATAAAGCTGATGAGTAAAGTGGCAGATGATTGTAGAAGCTATAAATATTAAAAATATTTAAAAATTGATTAACCATAAGATAATATGTAGATAAGAGGATGTGTAAAAGAGGTACATGAGGAGTGGAAGTCATAGAAGAGACAAATATTTGCTGAGTCATTCTTAACAATAATAACAAATAAGCATAAAGAAAAATGTCACTATAATATTAAAATTAATAGAAAAAAGTTAAGAAAAAACAAGAAAAATCTGTGAACGTACTGAAGGATTTTAGAAAATGGATAATAAAAACTAAATGTTACAGCGAGATAAGATTAAAACAGCACTACAATTATACAAACAAGATAGTGTAAAAAATAATTATACTTACACAGAGCTTCTAATAATGATGCAAGAATTTGGCGGCTAATGACCTAGTTTACATCGATCATAGATCTTATAATCATGGATGGGCCCTTCCCATATACGAAGCACAGAGAAAATCGTGCGAGGAGGATCGACAGAGAGGTATATATTCTATCTCAATTGAAGTACCCCCACTCTGTCATCCTTTTAAGTGGAAGAGCAAGGATCGACAGAGATGGATATATTATTCTATCTCAACTCAGGTACCCTCTCTCTGTCTCTCTGTCCACGCGCCATGGCCCATCCATGATTATAAGATCTATGACATCGATATATACTTTGATACGCGTACTAAGTACTACTGGCCAATCACAACTATTCCATTCTTTAGAGGAATTGCTATGATTGGTCAGTATAGTACTTGGTACGCGTATCAAGTGCACGATGTAAATTAGGCCAATGTTGTGGCAACTGGTTTGTTCTTTGTTGTAACCGGAAGCCTACACGTGGAAAAATATGACTATCGCATACCGTTATGATTAATAACTTATTCGATTGCTTGTAAAAAGTTATACAAAAATTGTATAAACAAACTAGTTGGACAAACGCTGATAATTAAATAATTAATGAATGTTGTTCGGGAGCTGTGAAAAAAACGCTTATTTTTCTTATAGAAAAAAAGATAGACAATCAATTGTCTGTAATATAATTAAAGGTTTTTATGCTCATTCAGTCCCCATTAACATTTTAAGAATAAGCTAATTGTTTTGACTTGGGCTTAAATTTATTCAAAGAAACCTTGCAGACAGCTTTTGATAACCTTTCCAGAACCTTTTCAAGAAAACTTTCTATGATATTTTCTAAAATATATTTGGATATATTTCTGTAATGTTTTCAAAAGGTTTTTAGAAACATAGAATTTATGGACAAAACATTCTAATAAATATTACATAAACCTTTCAAAAATATTTTATTACGCTTTCTTTGGAATAATTTTAAAATATTTCTCGAAAACTTTCTGAACAGGTGTTTTTAATGATGTTATAACATTTCTATTTAGTTTTTTACAAAATATTACTGAAAGGTTTTTACTATATATTATGACATATTTCAAATAACCATTTTTTAATGTTTTCTGAAATATTTTTCGAATAGTTCCTTAAATGTTTTTATGATATTTCATGTATTCTTTCTTTTTTTTTTATAAATATTTTTTGGAAATGTTTTTATAAGGTGTTTTAAAGTTTTCGGAGAAAGTTTTCATGAAAGGTTTTTGTAATGTTTCGCATTCCTATCAGTAACCTTTTTAAAAGCTTTTTTTGTAACCTTTCTATAAAACTTTCGTAGAAAACTTTCGTGCTGTGTGGGTGTTGATTACACATGTACAAATTTGAAAAAAAAAAAAATAAAATTTAGCACACCAATTAATTTATACAATCTATGATTATGATGTTCAAATAATCTGCTAATAAACTATTATATTTTTAAGAAATTATATATTTTAAGATATATATATATGTATATATATATATATATATATATATATATATATACGTATATATATATATATATACATATATACATATTAGCACTTGTAAATATAATATATTAAAAAATGTTCAGATAAAACTGAACACAGTAGAAAAATTTGTTTTTTTTTATTAAAAACGGTCCCTGGTAAAATGTTTTGTGTTACATATTTAACACATATATGTGTTAATTTAAAATATTGCTGTTGTGTTAATTGAACTTAAATGTCAAATTATTAAAACAACTGAAACAAGATGTAAAAATAACACAATATGCAATTTTTAATTTTACACAATAAATATGTTCTGCTCTATTAGTGACAAGATTTATCTGTCAAAATTTACAGAAAAAATTGTTGATTTTCTATTATATAATATAAGGGGACGATAAAATCTAAAATTAACATATTTTTAGTTAATTTTTATATTAGAACTATGATGATTTTACACAATTTTACAAAAATTTATTTTAAATTATTTGAAGAGTCTTGCATTTATTTTTTGTTAAAATATTAACACAATATTATAACTGTATAGATGCGTCTCTCTCTCTCTCTTTCTCTCTCTTCTCTATTTTTTCCAGAGTATTAAAACAATATATTTAAAATATAAAATTTTCTCTGAAAATTTCTTTATTTTTTATTTCATATTTTTTAAATAAATAAAATAAATAATTTTTCTATTTTATAAATGTATGTTCTTTTTATATTTTTGTTAAATCAACAAATAATTTTGAAAATTTAATTCGGACTATAAAATAACGAATAGTATTTTTTGTTTCGATTTTTTGACATATTAAAAATAAATAAACTTGGCAAACTTGATTTCGACGTAACTAGCAATTTTATTCAATACTTTCACGACGTTTAAGGACCACAACCAAATGGTCGAAACGTCGTGAAAGTATTGAATAAAATTGCTAGTTACGTAGAAATCAAGTTTGCCAAGTTTATTTTCACCACTAGCGTCCAATATTAATTTTGATTGATCTTATTAAAAATAAAATTATAAAATTATATATATTACTATAATGCTAGGATTGAAATATTTTGTTAATAATGCATTTAAGAAAATATAAATAAATTAAAAAAAGTAATTTTAACTAAATGTAGATAAAAATAAAATTAATATTAATTGGAAATAAGGAAATTTAGAATTAATGCATATAAAATGATGAAAATTTTTGACAATGTAAAAGTTTATTAATCAATATACATAATATTAATTTATAAATTTAACGCTTATTTTATGATAAATAATAATTATAATAATAATAAGTTTGAAATTTTAGCAACTGACAACAAATTATAATTTTGTTCATTATTTTCCGAACAATCAAGTTCACGTATCACTTTTAATTAAGTTTTTTCTCTGTCTAAAATTTGATTAATTTGTCTCTTTTTACGTCTCTGTCGAATTTATACGATACATTTATATACATTTATTTATTTAAAGAGCGAATAGAAATATGTGTTTTAAATTTGACTCATGCACTCTTAACACAATATTTATGCTACTGATGCACTTGATGTGACTATTAATGACTAAAATGACTAAAATGTTCTGTGTCTCTATCTATAATTATATATTATACTTTTTATTGAGCTTCCTAAAATAATTTATTGATGCAGATTACACGTAATATTTGAAATATAATCAAAATAATATTTTATAAGATGTGCAGCATTGTATGTGTCGCTATAAGAATATTTAAATTAGAAAATGCTGTTCGTTATTTTGTAATCCGAATTAAATTTTCAAAATTATTTCTACATTATAAAATAGAAAAATTATTTATTTTATCTATTTAAAAAATATAAAATGAAAAAAATTAAAAAATTTCATAAAAAATTTTATATTTAAAATATATTGTAATACTCAAAAATAGAGAGAGAGAGAGAAAGAAGGGTACTATATACTAGGGTACTATATATAGTTATCTTCGGCTAATTATCTACATAATGTAACTATGTAATTTAATTCTGCCATTCTCATTCGCAACATTTCATTCTTATATTTATTTAATCGCTAGCTATTATCTTAAATAATGAGTTCATATTTTCTATTTTGATGTTATAGTAAAGAATAAAAGGTACAATGATGAATCATTGGCTTATTATTATTGCATCCAACTTGAAGGACTAAAAAATCTACAAAAGATTTCCGTAATGATGGATGCTGTATCTGTTAAAAATATTTAAAGTAAAAAAATTATTAAAGTAAAAATAAAATTATAACTAACTTGAAATATTAATTTATGATGTAAAATAAGATATATTTTGAGGATTATAACATTTTATAAATTTATAATTAACGTTATCTCTATAAATATGTATAAATTGATATAAAAGACGTTAATATATATTGATCTTTGATTTTAATAAAGTATCTGAAAATAATAGATTTTTTTAGATCTTTTTGATTAGAAACTATAATCAAAATCTGAAAAAAAATAAATACTTAAAATAACTGTTTTTTGGGCTAGAATTTTTAAAAACCAAAGCCCAAAAAGAAAAATACACTCTGAATAAATAAGAGGTTTCTGGAGTGATCAACAGATAATTTCTTTTTAGGCTAAAAGTATTTAACCAGAGCCTGAGAAAGAATGAATGCTTTATTCTGTGAACAAAAAATAAATTTAGATCTTGCATTTGAGAGTATTAATAAAAGATGGAATTATATTGCATCACACACTAGTATTCCAAAAAACGAGTTTATCAAAATGATCAAATCTATTTTAACATCAACATTTTTTATATTTAACAATAAAATATTGTATATCAACAGACATTTGGGACTTCCATGGGGTCACCATTAACACCAATAATCGCTGATATGGTGATGCAAGATCTAGAGGTATCAATACTCAATCCTTGTAACACAAATATACTATTTTACTATCTTTATAAATATTACGTCCAGACTCAAGAAAGGAAGAGTCAGAGGAAGGACGTAACTACTGATTTTATCGAACGACGCCGAACGGTGCGTCTGTTCGACCCGAACGAACGTGCGAAGGCCCAAATAGGTCAACGACCGAGCAGGTCGTTATTACTCTATTTTAAAAGGCTATTCGTCGAAGGTCCCTTTTCGGCAAGAGAATTTAATCTCTTTTGCTCGGGATGGGACTTTGTGCGACTTCTGGTTTGGGAAGGAATGAGAGTGGGATTTTTTATTTAATTAATTATATAGAGCTAAATTCATAATTAAAGATTAGATTTATTTTTATCATACCAAAAAGGAAAAAATTTTATACATAAGAAATATTAAGCTTAGAAAACTTGACTTCGACGTAACTAGCAAATTTTATTTAATTATTTCACGACGTTTTGACCATTTGGTTGTAGTCCTTTTCAAGTGAAATTTCTACAACATAATATTACACAATAGTTTTTAACATACAAGAACTCATTTAAGTGTTAAATTAATAAAATAAATATAAATTTTATAAACATACCCATCAATTAAACCGAGGTTAACGTAACATTACACTGGTGTTATTTAAAATCGAAAGTTAAAAGTTAAAAGAAGAACACGTCCCATCGTTATGATGTTGAAAGTTAAAAGTTAAAAAAGGAACACGTCCCATTGTTATGATGTTTCGTCAACGACTAAATTTGAAACGCGCCACTAAACAATCTTTATTATTTTGTCGTAAATGTTTGTCAAATTCTCGGTGTCTTTCTGTAGGTTAACCGTATTGTCATGCTTCTGTTGAAGTGAAAGTTGAATAGGCTGATAAAATCAGTGAAAGTTGAATAGGCTGATAAAACGACCCCCCCCGTTGATCGCCACCTTGTCGTGGTGGGGGGGCTCACCCTTCGCAGGGGAATAACCTTGCGAGGGGTGCTAAGAGCGATCAGTACCTCTTGCAGAGGTACAACAGGCCTGGTGGGGCCTTAGGGCTTCGGCTCGCCACCCTTGGAAGGCCACCAAGTAAAAAAACCAAAGATTAAATATGATGGGACGCCATAAAAAACGTAAAAGTACCGGCCCAGGGGAATCGGATGCCCCAGGGCCCGGCGGGGAGGGGGGTACGGTCCCGGCCTCCGCCCCGTCGTCAACGAACGACGGGCTGAAGGCAGAAAAGAGGACAGGAGCGGAGGCTCCGATGGATGTGGAGACGGAGACCTCGCTTCCGGATGGCGCGAGGACGGTGGAGGTGTATCCAAGCCAACGAATACCGGAGGGTGAGAGGCCGGCAGTGGTGATGCCGGGCCTTAATTGGGAGCGTGATATTGCTCCGTGGTGGGATGAGGCTGGGGCCAAGATTCCCACTGCGGAGCTTTTCCACAGCGCTGTGAGGAGCTGGGGGCTTCTTGGGGAGGAGACCAGCGCCTTCATACGGGCTGTGGAGGGGAAGTGTTCGGAGGCGGTGAAGGAGGAGACGAAAACCTTCACCAATACAGTCGACGTGCTGGCGCAGAAACTGGTGTGGATCATTTCGGATCTCACACGCAGGGAATGCGTCCAGTACGGGAAGGATGCCGTCAGGAGCGACGGGACGCCCCCTGATCCCGGAAAAGAAGTCCGGGATCGGGGGACGCAGATGGAGAAGGTCGAGGCGCCAGACACCGTGGCTCCATTGCCGGGGGAGTTGGTGGCCAGACTCGAGGACATGTCCTCGAGGCTGGCTGCCAACTCGGACCGGTTGGCGCTGGTGGAAAGGCACCTCAGAGAGGCAAACCCGTGCCGGACGAGAGATCGAAAGGCACGGGGGAGTCCCAGGAGAAGGAGGCGCCGGGAGACAGACGCGACCACGACAGACGTTACTGTGACGGAGACAGAAACAAACGGGGGGACTGGGGAGACCACCTGGGCGAGAGTGGTAAGGAGAGGGAGAGCTGGGAGAGGGGGTAGAGAGGAGAAAGAGGGGTTAGCCGGAGGTGGCTGCGGGAGAGGAAGAGGAGTTGGCGGCGGGGTGACCGTCGCCAATGTTATGGGGGCGTCGAGGTGCTACCGGTGCCTGTGTGTTGGACACACATGGCGCCGGTGTATCTCGGCGGTGGACAGGGGTAGCCGCTGCTACCGCTGCGGCTCCTCTGGCCACAAGGAGGTGGGGTGCCTGTCCGGCCTTAGGTGTCCACTTTGCGTGGACTTCCGACGGCCGGCCAGGCATCGACTCGGGAGTCCGGGGTGCTTGACGGCACCTCCGGCGGGGTCAAGAGGAGGGGGCGTGTCTCCCCCCTACCCGTTGTCGTCGGCGGTCGTGCCCAAAGGCGCGGTTGTCGGCGGCGGCGGGGGCGGGGGGACTCGCCACATACCGGCGTCATTGGTTGACGCCGGATGAGGGTGTCGGGGGGGACATGGGAGCGCTTAGGCGTACCCTCTCCCCCCCCCACGCTCTCCGAGAGGGTGGGGCCTCCCTGGCTGCGGGTGAACTCTGACCCCTAGGGGAAGGAGGGAGGCCGCAGTCGGGGGGACCTAGGGAGGGGGGGCCACGTATCCCCTGCGGGTAGACTGTAGTCCTTCCGTATGGGTGCCCCCTCTCATGGACGAGACGTGACGCGTGGGGCCCTCTCACCGGGAGCCTTAGGCACCGGTGGGAGGGCAACACCGTCCACGGAAGGGGGTTCCTCTCCTTCTGAGAGGAGCCTCCTGATGAGGGCCCCCTCAGTGAACCGCCGAACCGGACCACCCTCTTGGGGGTCCGGGGGTTGCGACACTGGGGGGGCGAGGGGCGATGGCTCGAGCGGGAGTTCTCGAGCCATGGCTCCGCCCCTCAAACTTTTTGAGAGGGCGCGGCGTGGGGTCGATGTCGCCCCGCGCCGCAACCGCGAGATACTCGTACAATGACGGGGGGAGGGTGTCGCCCTCCGCGGCACCCTCCCAAGGAGGGATATGGCGGGGGGGCGGCCAGTCGGCATGGGATACCAGCATCCTGGCCGTCCCCTGTATAACGCCCGTGAAGGACATCCTCTGGGGTTTTAGTGCGGTAGGTCCTGTCCCGGCTCTCCGGCTCGCCGATCCCGACTCTCCGGCCCGCTACGGCGGACCGGCCAGGCGGATGTGCGGGCCGGCCAGGCGGGGCAGGGAGTCCCACATAACCCCCGCCTCTACCCGGAGGCGGACGGTATCATGAGGTTTCCCCAGAGACAACAAAAAAAAAAAAGGCTGATAAAACGAGGTAAAGATTTAATAACTAATGATATTAAAACGAATGTAGTATACAAGATTAATTGTGAAAATTGTAATGCATCATACATTGGACAAACGAAAAGACATTTATGCACTAGAGTGAAGGAACATGCCAGCAATATTAAATTACATGAGTCTAATCATTCGGTTTTGAGCAAACACAGATGTAATTTTGGGCATAACTTTGATTGGAAATCACCGACCATTTTACATAATGAGAAACATGTAAGAAAGAGAGAGATTGCTGAAATGTTCTTCATAAAGAAGCATGACAATACGGTTAACCTACAGAAAGACACCGAGAATTTGACAAACATTTACGACAAAATAATAAAGATTGTTTAGTGGCGCGTTTCAAATTTAGTCGTTGACAAAACATCATAACGATGGGACGTGTTCCTCTTTTAACTTTTAACTTTCAACATCATAACGATGGGACGTGTTCTTCTTTTAACTTTTAACTTTCGATTTTAAATAACACCAGTGTGATGTTACGTTAACCTCGGTTTAATTGATGGGTATGTTTATAAAATTTATATTTATTTTATTAATTTAACACTTAAATGAGTTCTCGTATGTTAAAAACTATTGTGTAATATTATGTTGTAGAAATTTCACTTGAAAAGGACCACAACCAAATGGTCGAAACGTCGTGAAATAATTAAATAAAATTTGCTAGTTACGTCAAAGTCAAGTTTTCTAAGCTTATTTTCACCACTAGCGACCAATATTAATTTTAAGAAGTATTAAATTTCCAGATCTTAACTCTACGCAAAACGTACATAAAGGTGCGTATGAATGCGTGCGTGCGTGCGTGTGTGCGTGCGTGCGTGCGTGTGTGTGTGTGTGTGTGTGTGTGTGTGTGTGTGTGATTCGCGGGTAATACATGAGTACGGAGGTCTTCAATAGAGATGAACTTCGCGTGGAACTCAATTAAAAAGGTTCTTTGCATTTAAACTATCTGCTTTGCTCGAGCGGTGTCACTTGCATATAAACCTCCTTGCTCCTCCTTCTCCATTGGTTTGTTAATATTTCTCAACAAATAGGAAGATTTCAATGACGCCCTTTAGGTCCGGAGGCGTCTCTTTGACTTTGAAAATTAATACAATTGGTTAAGGCTTTTAATTAGAGCCTTAGGTTTCGACCAATGGAGAATTTGTTTTTATCAAGGGAGGTTGATATGTTTATAGCTTGTGACTTAAACAGATATCGCTGATCTGTCGGGCGAGGATTGTTTAGAGTTACTCTTTGAAAATTTTATTAGTTCTCAAGTGGTTTGTTGAAGAGAATAGTGGGTTATAGTTGTATATTTTCTTAGGCACAAAGATTGTTTTGCCTCGCCTGTCACATCGTGGCTTATCTGCGGGTCTGCGATATTTTGAATATCGCCTTACGTTCTCCGAAAGAAAGGAATCGTGGAGACCGCAGGACGTAACATAAACGATATAAAACTATAAAGTCACTAGATGATAATTAAAAAATGGTAATAATTCAATCGACCAACTGTGGCAAATAAGTAATTTTATTGGATATTCACAACGTTTCGGCCGTGGGTTTCGGCCCTTATCAAGTGCTATAATATAATATTAACAATTATTGGAAAAATAAAAATAAAAATAATAAAATATATAGAAACTTTCACACGTTAATACGCAAACATACCTATGTTCTTAAAACAAAGTAAATCACAACTTTTTTAAAAAACAAAAATTCGATCTTAGAATATAACATGATTTAATAACATGATAGTATGAAAACGAAATAACTATGTTATCGTGTCGATTTCAAGCTTTTCACAGCTCACAATAGAATATGAATTAAACAGAAGCATAAGTTTTTTGGACTTATCAATTAATATTATAATCGATTACATTTACATTGATTGGTTTAGGAGGGGGACATTCTCAGATAGAATGTTGTTCTTTTACTCCAGCTATCCTTTGGGTCATAAAGTTGGAGCTATGTGTAATCTGATTGACAGAGCGGTTCTTTTGTCGCATCCTCAATTCCATAAAAAGAACATACATATTGTTATTAATATTCTGTTGAGCAACGGAAACTCACTACATTTGGTTTTCGAGACAATCAATCGCAGAATTAAAACTATTTTCAACAAAAAATTACATACAATAATCGATAATAGAACCAACGAAAATAAAATAGATAACTTTTTTGTGATTCCATATATAAACAACATTTCAGAACTAGTTGCATCCTCCATTAAAAAATCGGAATTTAAGATGGGTTATCGCTGCCTCAATAAATTAAACTAGATTATCAAATCCCAAAAGGACAAAATTGACCGCTCTGCCAATAAGAACGTTATATACAAAATTCAGTGTAAAGATTGCGACGCTTCATATGTGGGACAAACAAAAAGACAAACACTAGACTTAGAGAGCATATATAGAATAATATCAAACTCGACTCCGCAAAGCATTTGGTAGTCTCGGAACACATTCTTAATTATCATCATACATTTGACTAAAATAATGTTGAAATTTTAGACAGGGAAATAAACTACCACAAAAGACTCGTGTCTGAAATGATTTATATAAAAAAACAAAAAAATGGCAATATGATAAATGACACCGAACTACTTAAGGGGATGCTAGAGGGGATGCTTAAGGGGATCCTTTTTTATCAATAAAATATGAGGTTAGATAAACTATAAATCTATTTATTGGCTATATGGATTGTTTTTTACCTGAAATTAGAATGCTTCGCACTTTGTCAATATTAATACTTTAATTTGTACAGGACAAAGATTTATCAATCTGTATAGTTTCATATTTCTTGATTACAGAATTATGAATTCTTATTCTGAGATATGTGTTCAAACATGTGATAAAGATAGACACACATATGATATACTGTTATCTATGCGCTTCGATACTCTTTGATAAACGTGTGAAGCGATAGAACAGTAGAAATATATACATATTGTTCGAAAATTGAACGTCTAACGAAAGCTAAAAAGTCTTAAAACATTATTGCATTAAAATTCATGCAGTCTTTTCATTCACATGCAACATGCATCATGCTTAATTTTATATTAATATTATTTTCAAATAGCGCTCGGCCGCACAGGTATATGTATAGCACGCGCCTGCGAAAAGGAAGCGCTTACGTCAAATCACATATAATTGTAAACACCGCGGTCGTGCGAGACGAGATACAATTTAGTTCCCAATAATAACAAAACTACGAATTGCGGGAACGTAAATAATTACAGCGAATGTTCTTTCGCCCTCAACCTACAGATAGAGTAATAAAAATGTTCTCGAATATTCCAGAAAATAAGGCCTATATAAACCTCCTCTCTCGTGACCCCGGCGCTCTTTTCCGATTGCTTGTCGCGTCAAGAGTGTGCTTATACTCAAAGAAAAAGATCGCTTGTCTTTTTCGTTGCTCTCGTGTAATTACCGTTGCTTGCGGACATTCAGTAATTTATTTTGACTCGGCTTTTCTATCGGTTATTGCAATCATCTCTATTACGTACAACTCGGCTATCTTTTGGTGAAATCTATGCGGTTAAATAATTGTATCTTTTTTTGTATTTAGTTTTAAATATATTTGTGTTAACGATACGCGTGTGTCGAGTGCAGTGCTTCTCTATCGTCTCGCTTCCGACCTTCCTTTCCCGCTATCCGTCGCGCACATTTTTTGGTCCTTCGAGCCGGATCCTCAGGAACCTCCTTTAAATCCGATGCCACGGAAGCGATAGTAAATCAGTGTCGGTGACCAGTGCTTCTGGAAAAAAGAGACAGTGTTAGAGATGGCGGACACTAAGACAATCATTGCCACAGTCACAGTGCTATACGGCAAGATCTCGCGCGCGTACGAGAACCTTCGGAAGCTCGGCGAGGCCAATATCACCCTCGGCGCGGTGGAGGCCCGGCTTCAGAATCTCGAGAAGTTGTGGGAGAAATTCGACGCAATTAATGATACGTTAGCCGATCGTGTGGACGAAATACGACATGATGTTTACGCCAAGCAAGACATCCCTTCGTTGGGCGAGGAGGCTTACCTGCAGAACAAGGGCCTCATGCTCGATCTGAAGAGCGCTCTCCAACGACAAGAGCATACATCCAGCTCAATTTCGGCAGCGACACCAGCCGCTGCTCCTCGGACCGCATTGCCAAAAATTCAGCCGCCGACCTTCGCCGGGAAGTACGAAGACTGGCCTTCCTTCCGAGATCTCTTCCAGTCCATCATTGGCAGGAACCAGGCAGCCAGACCTGTTGAGAAATTGTACTATCTCAAACTCTGTGTCAAGGGTGATGCTGAACTACTAATACGCAACCTGAACACGACGGAGGAAAATTACGAAATCGCTTGGAAGACGCTGAGCGATTTTTACGAGAACAAAAGGTTGTTAACCCGTAACTACTTTAACAACTTTCTGGCGCTTACTAAGATAAAAAGCGAATCCGCAGTTGAACTGGGGCGACTCTTCCACGGCATAAAAACAACAGTCAGCTCGCTGAAGAGCATCGATCGTCCCATCAATCGCACGGAAGACCTCTTTGTGCATCTGGTCGTTGAGCTCCTCGACAATCGTTCTCGTCGAGAATGGGAGAGCGTCATCAGTCACACGACCAACCCGCCTACCTACGCTGAGCTGGAAGCCTTCATCGAGCGACGGCTTCATACTTTGGAGGCACTGTTTCCAGTCAAGAACGACGCAACCACAGCAGTGCAAAATCAACACGGAGCCATCACGTGAAGAAAGCTGAACCGAAGGATAGGTCCAGAAGTCGGTGCGCAGGTTGCCAGGGCGACCACTTTATAATGTTTTGTGGCAACTACAAGGAGAAGACGGCGCTGGCCCGCAGGCAGTTTGTCAGCGATCAAAATCTCTGTTCAAACTGCCTGGGTCGACACCAGCTTACTGAATGCGCATCAAAAAAGACTTGCACGACGTGCGGCAGTCGGCATTACTCCTCGCTGCACGACGCCTTCTGCAACGCCAAGACCGCCACAACATCACACTTGGCGCAAGGATCGCACCCTGCCTCTGTCACGGTGCTGCTCGCCACAGCTCGAGTCCGCGTCCTCGATTGCCACGGATCCTGGCATTCCGCCCGAGCGCTGATCGACCAGGGCTCAGAGTCGTCCATCATATCGGAACAATTGGTTCAGCGACTGCGACTGCCTCGCATGCCCGCCGCCGTCAGCGTCTATGGACTTGGCGAGAAAAGGACGGGAGTTGCCAAAGGCAAGGTTCAGCTTACCTTTCGAGCGCACAACGGTGACCAGTCCAACTCCGTCGCCGCCTTGATCTTGCCGAAGCTCACTCTCTTCGCCGGAAGATGCCGCCGAAGTCTGCAATCCTGGACCCATCTAAAGGACCTGAAGCTCGTCGATCCAGAATTCAGTTCCGCGGATCCAGTAGACCTTCTGCTGGGCGCCGACGTCTACGGAATAATCATCCGCGAGGGCCTGAAAAAGGGGGGTCATCAGGAACCGGTGGCACAGCAGACCTTTCTAGGATGGATACTCTCAGGCACCATCAATGAGAATGCACGCGGCCAACGTATTTCCTCCCACCATTGCCAGGTGGCGGAGGACATCACCAGCTTGGTGCGGCGATTCTGGGAGCAGGAGGAAGTTCCTCGGCCATCTCCGATCCTCACCAAGGCCGAACTGGAGTGCGAAGAACACTACCGCCGACATCATACTCGTTCCCCAGACGGCCGGTACATCGTACGGCTGCCAACGATCGAGCCTCTCCCTGACCTGGCGGGGACTCGACGCGCCGCAAGTCGTGCTCTGCATCATCTGGAGACAAGATTCGAGAAAAAGAGCGACTTCAAAAGCATGTACGTTGAGTTTATGCAAAATTACAAGGACCTTAGCCATATGATGCCTGCGCCAGAGCCAGCTGAATCGCATCGAGGTGCCTGCTACCTGCCGCATCATGGTGTGTTGCGTCACAGCACCTCCACAAAATTGAGGGTAGTCTTCAACGGCTCGAGCTCCTTGCCTAACAGAGACTCCCTCAACAAAAATCTCGCCACAGGACCGAATCTGCTTCCATCACTGGCCGACATCCTGCTGCGTTGGCGACGCCATCGCTTCGTCTTCGCGACCGATATCGAGAAAATGTATCGGCAGATCCTCGTGCATCCAGACGACCGAAGCCTGCAACAAATCCTATGGAGAGATAATGATACAAACAACGTGCAAGAGTACTGGTTGTGCACCGTTACTTACGGGCTATCATGTGCTCCGTATCTGGCCATCCGTACCTTACGCCAACTCGCCGAGGATGAGGAGCATCGCTTTCCGAAAGGCGCCGATATCCTGCGGGGCGATGTCTATATGGACGACATCCTGTCCGGTGCCGAAAATCTAGAGGATGCAGAAACCATGATAAGACAGCTGACGAGTATATGCACGGCGGGCGGGTTCACACTCAAAAAATGGTCCACCAACGCCTTCTACCTGCTGAGCCTCGTGGAACCGGACGCGCGCCTGCAACAAGAGGCCAGATGGTGGCTGCCCGGAGAGAGTCACTCCACTCTCGGACTTCGATGGCAACTGTGCGACGATCGCTTCGCCTTCGCCACTTATCAGATCACACTCTCGGCGGTCACTAAAAAATCGGTCCTCTCCTTGACGGCAAAATTGTTTGATCCACTCGGCTGGCTATCTCCAACTACCGCGCTGGCCAAGATCAACATTCAAACTACCTGGCTGCTGGGCCTTGACTGGGACGCGTCTCTGCCAACCGAGGAAGCGAGGAAGTGGCTGCGGTTCCAGGACGAGCTAGCTGCATTGGAAAACCTGGGTGTGCCTCGTTGGTTAGGCAGCGTAGCGGACTCCCATCAGGAAATTCACGGGTTTGCCGATGCCTCCGAACGTGCCTACGCCGCCGTCCTCTACCTGCGAACCAAAACAAACGGAAGTAGCAGAGTGACGATGTTGGCTGCGAAGACTAAGGTGGCTCCGTTGAAGCAGGTATCCTTACCTCGTTTAGAGTTATCGGCCGCCAATCTTCTAGCTCGACTGGTCGCCCACGTCGTCCCTCTTATTGGCGCAGAGAAGGCACCTTTACACCTGTGGTCGGATTCCACTGTGACTCTCGGTTGAATTCGGGGTCACCCCTCGTCCTGGGTCACCTACGTGGCTAACCGAGTGAGCGAGATCCAGACGCTGACTCCGGACGCCCACTGGCATTACGTCCCCGGCCGAGATAATCCCGCGGACTGCGCTTCCAGAGGACTCTACCCCAGCGAGCTGGAGGGCAACTCACTCTGGTGGCAAGGTCCGTCGTGGCTGTCAGCCGGGAGCCACCCTTGGACGACCAACAGCGAGGAGCTTCCAGAGGATGACCTCCCAGAGAGGCGAGTCCGCACCCACGTCGCCGCCATCGCCGAACTGAGGACCAAACCTGAGATGCTGCTCCAATACTCCTCGCTACAACGATTGCTCTGGATCACTGCGTAGTGCCGTCGCTGGTTGCGGATCCACCGTCAGCCGCACCTCGAGCACGGCCAGCTCGGCTTGATCAGCACCGACGAGATCGAGGAAACCCGGATCTCTTGGTTGAAGACAGTCCAGGCTGCCGCATACAAAGATGAGATTAGGCATCTACAAAGGGAGCAACCCCTGCCGTCGCGAAGCTCCCTGCTAAAGCTCAGTCCATTTCTGGACAGCGAGGGGCTCCTACGCGTCGGCGGGCGCCTTAAACATGCTCAGCTGCCATTCGATGCCACGCATTCACCAATACTACCAAGCAAATCAAACTACACTTGCCTCATCGTCGACGACCACCACAAGCGGACGCTGCACGGCGGTACCCAGCTGTCGTTGTGTTCTCTTCGCCAGGAGTATTGGGTTCCTCGAGGTCGCTCGCTGGTGAAGAGCCGCATCAGCCCCTGCGTAAGGTGCACAAGGTGGCGGGCCTCCACTCCTCAGCCGCTGATGGGAAATCTTCCCGCACCAAGGGTCACGCCAGGCCGGCCGTTCCTTCATACCGGCGTAGACTACGCCGGACCGGTTTCGATGCGAACAACAAGGGGCCGTGGACACAAGACGACCAAAGGGTTTATCGTTGTGTTTGTTTGTTTAGCCTCCAGGGCAGTCCACCTCGACGCAGCCTCGGACTACACCGCCGACGCCTTCCTTGCCGCCTTGCGCCGGTTCATCGCCAGGAGAAGAGTATGCCACTCGCTGTATAGCGACTGCGGCACCACCTTCGTGGGTGCCGACAAACAGCTAAAGCAATTGTTCTCCACCGCCAGTGCCGACGGACGCCGCATAGCATCCTGCACCGCCCAAGAAAAAATCCGGTGGCGTTTTAACCCGCCGGCGGCACCTAACTTCGGCGGCTTGTGGGAAGCCGCCGTGAAGGCCATGAAGCATCACCTTCGGCGAGTCATAGGTGAAGCAACCCTCACCTATGAGGAGATGGCGACCCTACTCGCCCAGATTGAGGCCTGTCTCAATTCTCGACCGCTGCAGCCCTTGTCCGACGATCCTGAGGACGTAGCAGCTCTCACACCGGGGCACTTCTTGATCGGTTCCGCTCTCTCCGCAGTACCGGAACCGTCACTCGAACGAGAGCCGTCGGCCCGACTATCACGCTGGCAGCTCCTGCAACAGATGAGGGACCATTTCTGGTCCCGGTGGTCCAGCGAATACTTACACACGCTGGCCCATCGGCCAAAATGGTCCCGAGTAAACCAGGAGGCTCGCGTCGGTCGGTTGTGTTTACTCCGCAGCGAAAACACTCCACCAACGCGGTGGCCGCTCGCGCGCATCACTCGATTGCACCCCGGATCCGACGGCCACGTGCGCGTAGTCGATATCTGTACCGCGAGTACGAATTTAACGCGCCCCGTCAGTAAACTTGTTTTTCTGGGCGGTGACAACGAAACTGCACGATAATCAGGCGTCAAGTGGCTCACATCATTCTTTTCTTTTCTTCACATATCTTCATCGTTCTTCTCTCCTCAATTGCACGCGCACTTTCACATCACCAGCATACTGTCACATCAATCATCACTACATTCTTCTCATTACTACACCCCTCTCATCGCTGCACTATTCTCATCACCAAACTATTCGCCTCATTATAAATCACGATTGATTCATTTATCTAAAATGCCCGGTCTTCGCGACACAAGAACCGACACGCGGCTATACTGCTACGCTCGCAATAAACAGCTGACCGATTCAGCATTCCTTTCGCGATTTAAGTCGGAGCACGTGAACTCCACGTGTCCGACACTCGCGAGCGCGTGAACAAGCGCGCGCCCCCTCTCTCGCACTACTTAGTCGATTGCAGGTGTACTGCAAGGCGGGCGGAATGTTCGAAAATCGAACGTCTAACGAAAGCTGAAAAGTCTTAAAACATTATTGCATTAAAATTCATGCAGTCTTTTTATTCACATGCAACATGCATCATGCTTAATTTTATATTAATATTATTTTCAAATAGCGCTCGGCCGCACAGGTATATGTATACCACGCGCCTGCGAAAAGGAAGCGCTTACGTCAAATCACATATAATTGTAAACACCGCGGTCGCGCGAGAGGAGATACAATTTAGTTCCCAATAATAACAAAACTACGAATTGCGGGAACGTAAATAATTACAGCAAATGTTCTTTCGCCCTCAACCTACAGATAGAGTAATAAAAATGTTCTCGAATATTCCAGAAAATAAGGCCTATATAAACCTCCTCTCTCGTGACCCCGGCGCTCTTTTCCGATTGCTTGTCGCGTCAAGAGTGTGCTTATACTTAAAGAAAAAGATCGCTTGTCTTTTTCGTTGCTCTCGTGTAATTACCGTTGCTTGTGGACATTCAGTAATTTATTTTGACTCGGCTTTTCTATCGGTTATTGCAATCATCTCTATTACGTACAACTCGGCTATCTTTTGGTGAAATCTATGCGGTTAAATAATTGTATCTTTTTTTGTATTTAGTTTTAAATATATTTGTGTTAACGATACGCGTGTGTCGAGTGCAGTGCTTCTCTATCGTCTCGCTTCCGACCTTCCTTTCCCGCTATCCGTCGCGCACACATATGTTGTCTAATTTCACCATATTAAACAAATGTTTTGTTTTATTCCTTTTCTTTTATTATTTTTGGTAATAGCAAAATTAAAATTATCAGCACATACAGGGTGTTCCGTAAAGACTAGATAAATTTTTGAGGGTAGATTCCTGAGATCATTTAAGAAGAAAATTCTAATACCAAAATGTCGAGGTTATATATATATATATATATATATATATATATAATAGTTTTCGAATTATAAGAATTTATAGTTAACAAATCAGAGTGTCTAAAATTGGCGTGTTGAGGGGTGATACAACGCGTAGTGTTAAAAACAATAACTGACTATCGTCCTTGTTAATATTGATACAAAGGTTATTTATGCAAAAATAAGATTGCTTATATTAATATTTCTATAAACACATATTGTTCAATATAACATTTTTTCTTTTTTTATATTGAAAGTGGGCTTTATTGCTTGGTTTCGCGCGTTTGCATCGCGATCGACATCCGTCGTCAAGCGGATGTAATATAAGTTATAGCTCTTAGGGCTATAACAGAGTTTTCAAAAAGATGAATAAATTCTCTTATTATTCTTTATAATTTTCTAGATCAAAACGAAAAATCGCTAATCTTTACATTATTTTCAATCATTTGAATTATGTCCATAAAAAATGATTATTGAATGTGGCGCTTAAAAGCACTATGTCTGCACATATAAGCCACGTATAATAGAGACTAGGCGAAAGGCGCTGTAGTACAATGTTCCTTTTTCTTTTTCTTTTTTTTTTAATTATTTTCTCTTCCGGTTTGTTCTACCACACCACGTGTGACACTGTAATTCGCGTAATTATTCTTGTAATCTTTTTTAGTTGAGTTTTGAGTCTTTTAAGTATATCTGAGTACATTCAACCGCAAATCTGAATCCCTAATGAAAATCGTTATATAATAATATAATAATTTTTAAAAATATGGCATTTACCATTTAATAGAGCAGTTTTAGTTTTAATAATTTTTTGTATTACGATGATTTTTAACGAAATTGAACAATTTAAAAAAGTTAAAATACTTATTTTTTAATTGATTTGTGATAATGCAATAATAACAAATTTTAGAAACATTTAAAAAATGATTTTACAGGAAAAACTTTAAGCTCTCACATTGCAAAGTTAAAAAATGTTGCAGATTCTTTTTTGAGAAAGTAAAGCTCTCACAAGACAAAAATTTTTTATTTTATTTATAATTCGTGATTTTCAAAAATTAACAAATTCACAGAAACTAAAAAAGTAACATTTTGAGAGTAAAGATTTCAACCTTTGAAACCTTTTCTTTGGAAATTAATACAATAGGAAAAGGCTTTTACACGAGCAAATATGGTTGACTATGTAAAATTACTGTATTTAAATATAAAATTTACAATAAATTTGTGCAAGACTGCATTCGAGCTTGATTATCACATCCCTTTCTTTGGATTTAAATTTTGTTCATTTTCATCAAAGTTGTTTGAATTTTGCTTATTAAAAAAAAATGAGTTCTCTTAATTTTAATGAACAGTATAAATTCACTACAGCAGAAAAAAATGATTAGAATGTCATTAATATTATAATAATATTCAAAATATGCAAAATAATCTATTAATATTAATGTCTATGTACAAAGTACACTACGAATATTTATATAATTGACAAAGTGACTATAGAAATAACAAAATCGATCTAGCTTTAATAAGTATCAGAAGTGAGCATAGTTATTGACGTTGCAGTTATGATAAAAGAAATTTATAATTATTTATTTGTAGAGCTCTCTGGTAAGTGATTTTATCTTTTTAACAGAATTAATGCGCGCATTTTTTAAAATGTTAGAAATTTATTGATTATATATTTTTTAATTATTAACTCTAACAAGAAATTTTATATTAATAGAAATGTGTGCTATTTTATGTATAGTAGGTCCCAAGTAAAAGTTAGATTTGTATTATCTTGTTGGTATTTTTTAAATAAATTAAAATATTTTAGTAACATTTTATAATACAGATATTACACAACATTTTTAATATATAGAATTATATTTAGCAAATATAGATTTAAGAATTGAAAAATGCGATATAAAGAATTAGATAAAATGGTACTTTAAAAATTCACTTTTTTACTTAAAAAATAAAACCGAATAAAGAATAAAACCAGTTTCTCAAAATGCAAATATTTAAACGTGACAATTTTATTTTATTTGCTATGCAAGTTTCTTATATTGTAATTTTGTAAGTGTTAATGCAAAAAACTGTGTATAATAAATATTCAAATAATGACTAAGCCTTTCTGCCTTTAAATTTTATACAAATAGTAGAGTAATAATGGCAATAGGAGCCTCGTATCGTACGTTAGATGCAAATAATCTTAATAAAAATGAATAATTATTTTTAATTGGTATCACAAACCAACATTTTCGGGCCGTTACTTAAATTTCTATTCGTAACATCCGATGTGTCGAAAAAGGGATTCATTTATGGCATTGTATAGTCTTGTATCTTTCGCACCCTCTATTTTATAGAGAGAATTTAAAATTTAGTATAAGAGTTTTATTAAATAATAGTTATCCGTTGGAATTTATTTTCCAAACAATTCTAGATTGAAATTTTTACTGAATAAGAATAATGCTAATCTGAACAGCCAGCTTGTTTCTAATGATAATCGGATTATACCATTATTTTTCGCGATTCCTTATACACCGCTAGTTTTAAATTATTTTAAAAACATAATAAAAAATCTTAATCTGAGAATTTTATATTTTAGTATAAATAAAATGAAGAAATTTATTAAGGTCTATAAGGATAACATGGCCAAGACAAATCGCTGTAACGTAGTTTATAAAATTAACTACTTGAATTATAACGTCTTTTATGTGGGACAAACAGGTTGATAGTTACATACAAGAATTGCTGAACATGGGAATCATATTAACTGGAAGAATAGGACTCACTCTGTTATTACTGAATATAGGCTTGATTCTGATCATCAGTTTGATTGGAACGCGTTGGCCAAACTCCGACAAGTTAGCGCCCTCATTTGAGTGGAATTAAAATTGTCGATAATTACCGACAATTTTAATTCCGCTATTATCGACAGTAATCCATATATGTCAAAAAGCCATTTTAGTGTGTTCAACATATTGAAATCAGACAACATAATATATTTTTACTGTCGAATCATCTCGCACACGCATCTAAGCGTGTCAATGACAGTAAAACATACATATATAAATGTGTCTCTTTATGACATAGTTGAACACAATTTAAATATTGCTGTTTTATATATTTTGATGATATAAGCATATTTTCATGTATTTTTCAAAGAAAATATACAATCTACCATATATATATATATAAAAAATTTTTTTCCGGGTTGAACCCTGCAATTTTTATATTTTATTCATAAGACCACTATTTCTTGGACATAATTGGCCGTTGCCGGACTTTTGAACCACCTTGTATATATATATATATATATTTCAAAAGTTCAAAAGTCCGGCAACGGCCAATTATGTCCAAGAAATAGTGGTCTTATGAATAAAATATAAAAATTGCAGGGTTCAACCCGGAAAAAAATTTTTTATATATATAATTACATCTAAATAATTATATAATTATATGTGAAATATGTTCATTTTATATATAATTAAATTTATTTATATATAAATTATAAAGTTTATGTGTAATCTCATGTTAAGTTATATATGAAACATTATATGTATTTATATATGTGAATACTTATTTATTATATATATATATATATATATATATATATATATATATAAATTTATATAATTATATGTATATAAAAAGCTTTTTTATCTAATTATATATAGACATATTTCATATATAATTTTGCAATTATATGTATAATTTTATATTCTATACAATTTTATATTGTTATATATAAAAATTGTTTTTAGGGAAAATAAGATATTTTATGGTGACCTTGACTTTGACGTAGGGGTCAAATTTAGAGGTCATTTCAAGGTCAATTTTTGTTAAACAAAACCTCCTATTTTTATTAGATATTCTTGTAGCTTATCTCGAGAATTTTCCAAAACACTAATAAAATATTGTTTGATGTACTTATTGAGTTATGAAGGTTTGAAGTGAACAATTCTTTTACAAAATTAACAATATCTTGGAAAACATTCAATTTTTGTTATACATTTATACTTTTTATGCACGGAATAATGAGACCAATCAATAGATGCGAAGAAAACAGTTGCAAAAGACGTATGTAATTTTCAAGAAGCAACTGCTCAGCAAACAACATAATTGCTATATAACACGTAATTAACGTGCATGTAACATGTAACAAACACGTTAGTTGTAATTTCCCACTTATGGATGTATTATTTGTAATATAACATATGTTCTATTATTTATTGTAATTATATCCCAGATAAGATAGTGACTTACAATTAGCGAAAGATTATCTTCCGGCATCCTACAATATCGATGCTATCTGGGATGTAATTACAATATATAAATAACATATGTCATATTACAAATGTTACATCTATGAATGAGAAATTACCGTATATGTTACATGTAACATGCACGTTATATAGTAATATATACATGTAACATAGCAGTTATATTTTGTGTTTGCTGGGTGCATTTTCTTTACACCAAATTGGTCTCATTATTCTATGCATAAAAATAAAAAGTATGATAATGTAAAACTGAATATTTTACAAAGATATAATTTTATGTCAAACGATTGCTTCGAATCTTTATAATTCAAAAAGTACTTCATAAAAAAATGTTTTATTATAATGTTTTAGAAAGCTGTCTAGATAAGCTACAAGAATATCTAATAAAAAATAAAGGATTCCAATTTAAAAAATTAAGTTGACCTATAAATGATCTCAAAATTTGACACTTAAGTAAAAGTCAACACCTTTAGTATTTTTTTCATAAGACCACTACTTTCGGAGATAATTGGCCATTGCCAGACTTTTGAATCACCATATACGTATTATATATATGTTTATGCACGGATATATGCATCTATATACATGTATATATATGTATATATTTCTTACATATATAAATGCATGCATAGATGCATACATATATACAAATACATATACATATACATGTATACACATACGTGTATGGTATAAGCATACGTGTATGGTACGTATATTGATATTACCTGTAATTTTCTATAAATTACAATGTATGCAGTACGCACAATTTGCTTTTCTTCTCTTATCAATAATTGAGAAAATAGCAAATATATTCAAAACCAGCTGTATATTTTTATATAATATAACAGAATATTATATAATATACAAAACATTTTTATGCATATATAGAATAAAATGGGCCTCTCTATCACCCATTCTCGTGAGAACGCAACCATAATATATGTATTTTTTTCGTCTCTCCGATTTTTGCAAATGAGACATGTGTATTAGACATTTTTTTGCAACAATATTTATTAGAATTACACATTTTTAGTATAATAATAAATTTTTATTAGTTAGAAAAAGGCGACAGTTTATTTTCTGCTAAAATTTTTAAGAAATGTTGTCTCATACGTTTAACATCAGTGGAATATGTCTCATTACAAGAATTTCCTCCTAAAGCTATAGTTGTAGCAAATGCGGCAGCAAAGATTTCACAACATATACCATCAGGTTGTGTTTGAACGTCTTCAAATATTATATTATTTTTATTTATTTGTGGATAACGGCGATGAATGTAATTTTTCCTTTAGCCTTCAATGTTTCGTATGTACAGCCAGATAGACTGTCGTACACTTGAAGCTTGGTGCCGTCAAAAGAAATACATCGCCAGTGATTACTGCAATTTCCTCCAATAATTTGTAAGCTTTTGTCGTTACAACTTGCTTCAATTATATGAGGATATTCCAAATATTGCACACTTTGTGTCTCAAAACAAGAATTCTTTCTTATGACGCGCAAAAATCGGTCCAATGATTCGTCATTTATTTGACTATCTAAAAGTAATACATTTCCTTTACTGAATTAAAAGAAGCAACCCAATTATCTAAAAATTTTTTTTGCTTTGCCATATCGCGTTCTGTTAGTTCTGTATTTTTTGAGTAACTAACTATGATGCAATCATCTTGTTCTGCATTTAAAGCAGTTATAGTTGCTTCCATTGATAAAATATTTGATTTAATACATTTCTTTTTTTTGGGAATGTTTTTATCTTCTACATTACACTGTGGAAGACTCGTTCGTTTTCTTTTTTTAGCTACTTCTTGTTGAGCTTCTATTATATAGCTTCTATTATATATTATATAGCTTGAATTTTTAATTGGCATATGTCGATTATGCCGACTATCCAAGATTTCCGGCAGCATGCAATCGTAATAGAAACGTGTTAAAAAGGGCAGCATTTGATTACTCCAAAATACAGTGTCCCTATTAACACGTACTATTTTCAAGTTTTTTGGCGTCCACACAGCGAAAATACAATAATCTTGCTGCGTTATATTTAACTGGCCTTGAATTTTATAGAAAAATCGGTGATTTTGATTCATCTTATATGGATTTTTCTTATCAAAGATGCCTTTCAAATGAGGCAATATTTTTATGGCTTCTTCCGCTGTTAAATGCTTAGCTGATAAAGGACATTTTATTTCTACCAGACCATCTTCATCTATGAGCCCGTCTGAAGAAGCACCCAAACACGGATTTTTAATATCAATAAATAATCCGCAAATTTTTATCTCCTTTTTTAATGTTACAGCCAATTTTTTTCTCGCAATTTTTTCCATTTCGCGACCATATTTCATAGCCGCAGTATCAATAGAGAGAGGAAATAAAATGTTTTTTACGGTTGCGGCGCAAAACGTTGTCGGTCTGATGCGACATAAAATTTCAAAATTAGACTCCGTCAACAGTTCCTGTCTCAGTGAATGCCACAAATCTGAATCACTTTGCTCTATTGTATTACGTTCAATTTGTCTCCAATTTTTCCCATTTTCAAACAACTTTTCCAAATGATTTTGTCGAAGTTGTTCAAAAACTTCGGGTAGAAGATCAGGTTTTTGTGATTGCGGACCGTAATGACAATCTGTTCCTGACTTCCTTTTACATTTTTGCCGTCCATTCATTTTCCGAGATTCTCTAGTTCTTACAACTTTAATTTGTCGTCGCTTTTCCAGAATCTCGACAGTAGGAGGAACATTTTTATCCATGCTTTTATGCATTTCCGTAATACCTAGTTTCCAATTATGTTGCAAAACTGCCCCCGCAACTCTAGCATTGTAAGAGCCTCGGTTATTAAAATTAATGCGCTTACCAGCAATTTCTTTGCAGATTATCGAATTGAACGATTCTACAGGATTGTTGGTGTATTTGTACAACAAACCGTCGGAATAAGCGCTTAAATATATGATAGCCTTCTCTACTCTTTGGTAAAGATCGTGTAACTTGAGAAACGGTACATAATTTTTCTTCGTTTCATCAAGGTCACATATACGACCGCGTTCCTTACATCGTTTATGTTCACCAAATATATGACTAGGAATGTTTAATATATCTTTTTGTAATTCTCTAGCTTTATCATGGTGAGGTTGCTCTTGTTTATTTCGTAAATCAATTGTTTCTATCACTTCTGTTCGTATGTTCATAACATTGTTCTTTACAACATTTCGTAACTGGACGAAATCGCGCTTTCTTTGCATTTTTGGCTGAGTTGTCCCTGCTACCGCCTGCAGCTTTTTGCATAGATTGTAAAGCAAATGATTGGTGCATTCTATTTTTTTCACGTTCACCATTTCTTCCCGATATGGTCTGCTATTAATGATGGCCTGATAGACGCTGCTATTGCCATCGGCAATAACTGTTCTAAAAATTAATTCATGCATTTCCAGGCTACTTTTAAAGCCTTCTGCAATGGCGTCGCTCTCCATACTTGTGGAGCTTGCGTTACGATCGAAATTTTTATATCATTTATGGTTTTTTTGGTTCGATTCCGTTTTGTTCCGCTACATCGCATATCGTGCAATATTTATTGCGGATACCGACAAAAAGAACTTTTTTTGTGTAGTAACCAATTAAAGTACCAACACCGGAAAGAGAATCGTAGGCGTGGCCGTACGATCTTTTACTCCAACTACCATCAGCTATTACAGTTATGTACGGAATACCGTTTATAACATCGTTCCTTTCGAGAGCCAGTTGCTTTTCAGTTTGGCCAGCCATTTTCATATTTTTCATGGCTGTTTTTTTAAACTCGTCTACTAACATATCTCGATTTTGAATATAATTTTTATCGGACATACATTGAATATTCATAACTGCACACAGCTCTTCTAATTGGGCATAGCCAATTCCCACTGTAATAGTTCCTACTGCAGCAGCCATATCAATGCTTAATATTTTTGAATCTTTGGGTTCTGACCAGAATTTGGCTTCAGTATTGCACATTTGGCACTTGAAAGTAAAATGCGCCTTAAACTTTTTGGTTTTAGTTTTTATGAGTTTCCAATCTTTAAATTGGCACTCTATTCCTTTTATATGATTATTGAATAATCTCTGGAGTTCTTTCCATACATGAGAAAAGTCAACAATGCGTCGACCTTCAGGCAAGCTTTCCTGGATACAATTTTAATCCAGAAGGTCATTCTCGATAACAAAATAATTATCTTCGCAAAGTTTGACATCTTTATTACAAATATCTGTTTCAGAAATTGACTCCAGGCATTGCACTTTCTGAGTACTAACTTTAGAATCTATTGTATCGGAATCCGATTCAACCGATTTTTGAAAATCGATGGATTCATTGCTAGTATTCTCATATGTGCTATTCCTAGAGTCATTTTCCTCTTAGCCTTCGGTTTTAGTTTTTATGACTTTCCAATCTTTAAATTGGCATTCTAATTCTTTCATATAATTATTGAATGATCTCTGGAGTTCATTCCACATATAAGAAAAATTGACAATGCGACGCCCTTGAGGCATGCTTTCCTGGATATGATTTATATCCAGAGGGCTATTCTCGATAACAAAATGATTGTTATTTTCGCAAAGTTCGTCATTTTTATTACACATATCTGTTTCTGAACTTGACTCTAAGCAATGCACTTTTTGAATACTAACTTTTGAATCCATCGTATCGGAGAATAATTCCACCGATTTTTGAAAATCGATGGATTTATTGCTAGTATTCTTCTATGTGCTATTCCTAGAATCATTTTTCTCTTGGCCTTCGATTTTAGTTTTTACGAGTTTCCAATCTTTAAATTGGCACTCTATTTCTTTCATATGATTATTAAATGATCTCTGAAGTTTATTCCACATATGAGTAAAGTCGACAATGCGACGCCTTTGAGACATGCTTTCCTGGATATTATTTATATCCAGAGGGTTATTCTCGATAATAAAATGATTGTTATCTTCGCAAAGTTTGACATTTTTACTACACGTACCTGTATTTGAATTTGACTCCAGGCATTGCATCGCGGGTACTAACGATTGGATACTAACTTTCGAATCCATTGTATCGGATAGTAATTCCGCTGATTTCTGATTATCGATGGATTTATTGTTAATATCCTTAGATGTGCTATACCTGGAGTCATTTTTCTTTTGTCTCTTTAGCTTTAGCATCCGTTGCCTGCAAAAAAGAATAATGTTAAAATATTGTTAAAAAAATTAAATGTATCAGTTATTATATAATTATCAAAAGAAGATTTTTGAAAAATAAATGCAGTCTCTTGTTTATAAATCTATATCTTATTTAAACTATATTATATTATACAATAAAGTTTCAATATAAATGTTTTATTTTTATACTAAGCAGAGAATACATAAACCGTATCTGATGTAAAGAAACAGTTTACGAATAAATAAGTCTTGCATAAAATATCTTCCAGAACGCACATGCAAATAGTTCTGGGAGAAGATATTTGCAATTAGCAGACGAATAAATCGTCTCTGATATAAAATATAACCAGAACGCACATGCAAATTGTTCTGGGAGAAGATATTTTTAAAGCAATTAGCAGACGAATAAATCGTCTCTGATATAAAATATCTTTTTTTTAATAACCAGAACGCACATGCAAATCGTTCTGGGAAAAAATATTTTATGCTTACGCGCGATATTACGCGTGCGCGCGTGTGTGCGTGTGTGTGTATATGTATATGTATATATATGTATATATATGTATATATATATATATATATATATATGTATATATATATAAGAAAGAAGGGGGTTTCATTAAAATATCGCAAAAAATTTATAGATGGAGAAAATCTTGAAAATTTCGAAATCATCTTTATTTTTAGAATAATCTCAAGAATACGAAGTTTTATTGTGGACATCACGTTGCGGGACATCCTGTATATATATATACATACATACATACATACTTTCATATATATACAATAAACACAATAATAATTACCCTACAAATCAACTAATCTCTAACAATGCTTAAGCTCGTATATAAACAAACACAATGATAAATTAATCAATAATATTAGGCCATGTGTAACAAGCAAAAAAATTTTATTAATTCTTGGAAAAAAATTTTTTGATTTGAAAAAACCATTTGACAAACGTTTCGACCTGTACCTTGGTCGACCTTGGTCTTCTTCAGTGCGCAGTAATCGTTATGATAATTAAATAAATATAAATAAAAATAAAAATAAAATTATAATAATAAGTCGCAATATCGTGTCAAGTAAATTAAAAACTAATGTCAAAAATAAAAAGGCGAAATACGATGACATTAAATTCAAATCATCAAGCATAGCTCGACACGAACAGTCCAACGCTGAGTTCAAAAATCATATAACTAATCCGGCTAATCCATATTATTTTCAAATTATTGTTGATAACTCGGAGTGGCACTTTGACATTGCTCCAAACCAACCGCTCTTCGTTGGTCGGCGGAAGGCTGTCAGTCCGGCAATAAACTTGTCATCTTTCCCAAGTTTTTTTTTTTTATAAAATGTTATAAACTGAATTTATAAATTTGTTTAATATAAAATTAAAAATTGACTTATGTATGCGTAAAAAATTAAGAATTAAAAATTAAAAAATTAGCTAATTTTTGCTTACAGTTGTATCTGGATAAAGAAAGATGACAATGCCTCCAATGCTTGCTGAACTTATTACTTGAATTTAATGTCATCGTATTTCGCCTTTTTATTTTTGACATCAGTTTTTAATTTACTTGACACGATATTGCGACTTATTATTATAATTTTATTTTTATTTTTATTTATATTTATTTAATTATCATAACGATTACTGCGCACTGAAGAAGACCAAGGTCGACCAAGGTACAGGTCGAAACGTTTGTCAAATGGTTTTTTCAAATAAAAAATTTTTTTCCAAGAATTAATAAAATTTTTTTGCTTGTTACACATGGCCTAATATTATTGATTAATTTATCATTGTGTTTGTTTATATACGAGCTTAAGCATTGTTAGAGATTAGTTGATTTGTAGGGTAATTATTATTGTGTTTATTGTATATATATACATATATATATATGAAAGTATGTATGTATGTATGTATATATATACACAGGATGTCCCGCAACGTGATGTCCACAATAAAACTTCGTATTCTTGAGATTATTCTAAAAATAAAGATAATTTCGAAATTTTCAAGATTTTCTCCATCTATAAATTTTTTGCGATATTTTAATGAAACCCCCTTCTTTCTTATATATATACATATATATATATATATATATATATATATATATATACATATATATACATATATATACATATACATATACACACACACGCACACACGCGCGCACGCGTAATATCGCGCGTAAGCATAAAATATCTTTTCCCAGAACGATTTGCATGTGCGTTCTGGTTATTAAAAAAAAGATATTTTATATCAGAGACGATTTATTCGTCTGCCAATTGCTTTAACAATATCTTCTCCCACAACAATTTGCATGTGCGTTCTGATTATATTTTATATCAGAGACGATTTATTCGTCTGCTAATTGCAAATATCTTCTCCCAGAACTATTTGCATGTGCGTTCTGGAAGATATTTTATGCAAGACTTATTTATTCGTAAACTGTTTCTTTACATCAGATACGGTTTATGTATTCTCTGCTTAGTATAAAAATAAAACATTTATATTGAAACTTTATTGTATAATATAATATAGTTTAAATAAGATATAGATTTATAAACAAGAGACTGCATTTATTTTTCAAAAATCTTCTTTTGATAATTATATAATAACTGATACATTTAATTTTTTTAACAATATTTTAACATTATTCTTTTTTGCAGGCAACGGATGCTAAAGCTAAAGAGACAAGAGAAAAATGACTCCAGGTATAGCACATCTAAGGATATTAACAATAAATCCATCGATAATCAGAAATCAGCGGAATTACTATCCGATACAATGGATTCGAAAGTTAGTATCCAATCGTTAGTACCCGCGATGCAATGCCTGGAGTCAAATTCAAATACAGGTACGTGTAGTAAAAATGTCAAACTTTGCGAAGATAACAATCATTTTATTATCGAGAATAACCCTCTGGATATAAATAATATCCAGGAAAGCATGTCTCAAAGGCGTCGCATTGTCGACTTTACTCATATGTGGAATAAACTTCAGAGATCATTTAATAATCATATGAAAGAAATAGAGTGCCAATTTAAAGATTGGAAACTCATAAAAACTAAAATCGAAGGCCAAGAGAAAAATGATTCTAGGAATAGCACATAGAAGAATACTAGCAATGAATCCATCGATTTTCAAAAATCGGTGGAATTATTCTCCGATACGATGGATTCAAAAGTTAGTATTCAAAAAGTGCATTGCTTAGAGTCAAGTTCAGAAACAGATATGTGTAATAAAAATGACGAACTTTGCGAAAATAACAATCATTTTGTTATCGAGAATAGCCCTCTGGATATAAATCATATCCAGGAAAGCATGCCTCAAGGGCGTCGCATTGTCAATTTTTCTTATATGTGGAATGAACTCCAGAGATCATTCAATAATTATATGAAAGAATTAGAATGCCAATTTAAAGATTGGAAAGTCATAAAAACTAAAACCGAAGGCTAAGAGGAAAATGACTCTAGGAATAGCACATATGAGAATACTAGCAATGAATCCATCGATTTTCAAAAATCGGTTGAATCGGATTCCGATACAATAGATTCTAAAGTTAGTACTCAGAAAGTGCAATGCCTGGAGTCAATTTCTGAAACAGATATTTGTAATAAAGATGTCAAACTTTGCGAAGATAATTATTTTGTTATCGAGAATGACCTTCTGGATTAAAATTGTATCCAGGAAAGCTTGCCTGAAGGTCGACGCATTGTTGACTTTTCTCATGTATGGAAAGAACTCCAGAGATTATTCAATAATCATATAAAAGGAATAGAGTGCCAATTTAAAGATTGGAAACTCATAAAAACTAAAACCAAAAAGTTTAAGGCGCATTTTACTTTCAAGTGCCAAATGTGCAATACTGAAGCCAAATTCTGGTCAGAACCCAAAGATTCAAAAATATTAAGCATTGATATGGCTGCTGCAGTAGGAACTATTACAGTGGGAATTGGCTATGCCCAATTAGAAGAGCTGTGTGCAGTTATGAATATTCAATGTATGTCCGATAAAAATTATATTCAAAATCGAGATATGTTAGTAGACGAGTTTAAAAAAACAGCCATGAAAAATATGAAAATGGCTGGCCAAACTGAAAAGCAACTGGCTCTCGAAAGGAACGATGTTATAAACGGTATTCCGTACATAACTGTAATAGCTGATGGTAGTTGGAGTAAAAGATCGTACGGCCACGCCTACGATTCTCTTTCCGGTGTTGGTACTTTAATTGGTTACTACACAAAAAAAGTTCTTTTTGTCGGTATCCGCAATAAATATTGCACGATATGCGATGTAGCGGAACAAAACGGAATCGAACCAAAAAACCATAAATGATATAAAAATTTCGATCGTAACGCAAGCTCCACAAGTATGGAGAGCGACGCCATTGCAGAAGGCTTTAAAAGTAGCCTGGAAATGCATGAATTAATTTTTAGAACAGTTATTGCCGATGGCGATAGCAGCGTCTATCAGGCCATCATTAATAGCAGACCATATCGGGAAGAAATGGTGAACGTGAAAAAAATAGAATGCACCAATCATTTGCTTTACAATCTATGCAAAAAGCTGCAGGCGGTAGCAGGGACAACTCAGCCAAAAATGCAAAGAAAGCGCGATTTCGTCCAGTTACGAAATGTTGTAAAGAACAATGTTATGAACATACGAACAGAAGTGATAGAAACAATTGATTTACGAAATAAACAAGAGCAACCTCACCATGATAAAGCTAGAGAATTACAAAAAGATATATTAAACATTCCTAGTCATATATTTGGTGAACATAAACGATGTAAGGAACGCGGTCGTATATGTGACCTTGATGAAACGAAGAAAAATTATGTACCGTTTCTCAAGTTACACGATCTTTACCAAAGAGTAGAGAAGGCTATCATATATTTAAGCGCTTATTCCGACGGTTTGTTGTACAAATACACCAACAATCCTGTAGAATCGTTCAATTCGATAATCTGCAAAGAAATTGCTGGTAAGCGCATTAATTTTAATAACCGAGGCTCCTACAATGCTAGAGTTGCGGGGGCAGTTTTGCAACATAATTGGAAACTAGGTATTACGGAAATGCATAAAAGCATGGATAAAAATGTTCCTCCTACTGTCGAGATTCTGGAAAAGCGACGACAAATTAAAGTTGTAAGAACTAGAGAATCTCGGAAAATGAATGGACGGCAAAAATGTAAAAGGAAGTCAGGAACAGATTGTCATTACGGTCCGCAATCACAAAAACCTGATCTTCTACCCGAAGTTTTTGAACAACTTCGACAAAATCATTTGGAAAAGTTGTTTGAAAATGGGAAAAATTGGAGACAAATTGAACGTAATACAATAGAGCAAAGTGATTCAGATTTGTGGCATTCACTGAGACAGGAACTGTTGACGGAGTCTAATTTTGAAATTTTATGTCGCATCAGACCGACAACGTTTTGCGCCGCAACCGTAAAAAACATTTTATTTCCTCTCTCTATTGATACTGCGGCTATGAAATATGGTCGCGAAATGGAAAAAATTGCGAGAAAAAAATTGGCTGTAACATTAAAAAAGGAGATAAAAATTTGCGGATTATTTATTGATATTAAAAATCCGTGTTTGGGTGCTTCTTCAGACGGGCTCATAGATGAAGATGGTCTGGTAGAAATAAAATGTCCTTTATCAGCTAAGCATTTAACAGCGGAAGAAGCCATAAAAATATTGCCTCATTTGAAAGGCATCTTTGATAAGAAAAATCCATATAAGATGAATCAAAATCACCGATTTTTCTATAAAATTCAAGGCCAGTTAAATATAACGCAGCAAGATTATTGTATTTTCGCTGTGTGGACGCCAAAAAGCTTGAAAATAGTACGTGTTAATAGGGACACTGTATTTTGGAGTAATCAAATGCTGCCCTTTTTAACACGTTTCTATTACGATTGCATGCTGCCGGAAATCTTGGATAGTCGGCATAATCGACATATGCCAATTAGAAGTTCAAGCTATATAATAGAAGCTCAACAAGAAGTAGTTAAAAAAAGAAAACGAACGAGTCTTCTACATAATTATATTAAAATAAACAACCCAATTATTGTTGTAGATAAGGAAAAATTAACGTACGCCATAATGACGGAAAGGAAGTTAGAACAATGTAGCAAAATAAATGTATAATATGTATGCAAACAAGATACACCTATATATCGCATAGATGTAGATGCACCGTGCAAAATCCATTGTATACACTACGACAGCGTTATCAGGAAAATATGTAATGTAAGACAATGTGTGTGTGTGTGTGTCAGAAGACAAGACAGCATGAGAGAGACGAAGATAATGACTGTCTGTCCTTGTCTAACTGCACGATTGCAGCTCCCTCTATCGCAACATTGCGCAACTAATTTTCTGTTCTGTTTTAT
Source organism: Nylanderia fulva (assembly GCF_048542155.1). Lineage (NCBI taxonomy): Eukaryota > Metazoa > Arthropoda > Insecta > Hymenoptera > Formicidae > Nylanderia > Nylanderia fulva. Next base: position 51,588 of record NW_028190402.1, on the reverse strand, counting down.
TCCTAAATGTCATTTTGCACATACACATGTGAATGAAATATTCCACAATCGAGATCTTTTTTATTAGACTTCTAAACTTATTACTGTAAGTTCACTAATATTCCTTTATGCAATCTTTTGGAGGAAGCGGTCTTATTTTGTACGTATAAATTGTGAAACTTTTATACAAGCAAATATTGTTATGACGTGACGCGAGAAGCCAAAGAAACTCGTATTTAAAAATTTTTTGTTTTTTATCACAAATTCAGACTGCTTCCTCTTTTATTATTGTATTAACTTTAATTGTGGAAAAGCATTTGTTATTTTATTAACGCAATAAAAACTTGACTCACCGACTGTGAGTAATAAAAATTAGTTATGTACTTTGATTTCTTGAGTAACTACAGTTATAATTTATTGCTTATATTTCTTAAATTTTATGATACGACTTTAATGAGTTTCTTATTATGGTGTCCTGTGTTTTTCTGATCCTGGCTTATCAATCTTGGAGGGATTTAATATCGTTTGGACGCTATGATGACGATAATTAGAGATTTGATTTTAATTACTCTATCGGACCGGCGGATTTTTTAATAGAAAATTTGTCTCGGCGTAGATATAAACCTTTATTTTCTATCTTCTAATTTTTGTTTTTTATGCGGGATAATTTAGACTTTATAGCGCTGAAGATGGCCCTAAGAAATGTTCGAAATATCCGCGATTATTATTGAGATTATATGTGAAACATTTGTCTACTTGTATGAATAATAAATTTCACGATGTTAACTTTAGATAAGTAATTGTCATTTTTATTAAGATTTTTTGCACCTAACGTACGGTGCCAGGCTCGTATTGTCATTTACTCTACTATTTTTTTTATTTTGAGAGCTATTTATAGCAATTTATGTTATTTAAATTTTATTAAATAGGGTTTGTGCACACTGTATATTTTATTTTAAAAACTATGTTGTATTTTTTACAGCTCCGTTAAGTCGTGAATGGCCATTAATATTTTCACCATTTCCATTAATGATGATAATTTTTGGATATTTGTATTTTATTCGTTATATTGGACCCCGCTATATGATAAGTCGAACGCCATATAAATTGAAAACCTTAATGTTGCTTTATAACTTTATACAAATTTTAGCAAACTTATGGGTGGTACAAGAATTTATATCTTCTGACTGGTTTTCAAAATATACCCTATTGTGTTCAGAGCTATTTCCGCATTCTTCCAATACGCTTAAAGTATATTTTTATTATATGTAATATTATCATTAGTTATTGATTGTATTGTTTGTCGGAAAAATAAGTTGTAAATAATTTTTAAATTTATATTTAAAAATTATTTACAACTTATTTTTCTGACAATATAAAATAGACAATATGAAAGCAAGTAGAGTAAATATGATAATATGGAATATAAGATTATGAGTAGCCTTATATTCTACTCAAGAAATTGTCAGTAGTTCAATTATTTAAAAAAAGAAGTTCTAAGATTAAACTTTTGATTCAATAGAATTTTGATAATTTTTCTGTTCACACATTAAATTTTTACAAATAATTAGTTACAGGTATATAAATTTTATAAGTCGTAATAATTACAATTTCGAAGAGAGAGAGAAAATTAAGACAGTGTTAGGAAAATATTATACTAATATAATTATATTTATTATCGATAATTATCTAGCAGATCATTATTCTATAAATTATTACACAATTAAATAATTTTTCTCACTTAATATTATACTAAAATTCTTTCATTTCAGTTTTTAATCAGATATTTTTGTAATAATTTCTGTGACATATTTTCTGTTGTTCGTTATTATTCACATTCTACATAGGCAATATTTTTTTATTTTTTTAATAACACTTTGTGTACTTGGTTTTATCAAAGTTGAGTTTCAGATATTCAATTCTATGTGGTGGCTATTTATATTAAAGATATTCGATCTGACGGAAACCTGTATATTTGTGTTGAGGAAGAAACAGAATCAAGTTTCCACTTTGCACGTCTATCATCATGTCTCTAATATTTTTTTCGGTTGGTTTTATTTAAAATACATTCTGGACGAGAGAGTGTTATTGCTTACTCTATTTAATTGTAGCATACACGTAATTATGTATATGTATTATTTTGTTTCTGCATGGGGTCCGAAATATCAACAAAAAATATATTTTCTTAAACCTTTTATAACTAAAATCCAAATGGTAAGTTGCATTATATTTTATTTATAATAAAACTTTATACACGAGTGAGTATGCATATAAAAATATATTAGGGGTATCCTACACAAAAGTTTTAGTCTTTCTGCATATTGATACAATTATATCATATAAGATATAAATAAATGTTTACCCTTTTATGTTTTGAAGTGTTAACATTAACATTTTCAAAACGTTAAATATAATTAATTAATATTAAACGTTATTTCACAAAACAATAATAACAACATGAGTGACCAAAAATTTTATATTCTATATGTACATTCGATATGCATTTCAATAAGAAAAGAACGTCGCTAAAAGTATATAGATTAATTTATTCTGCTCTTTGTAAAGGTGTTCTATTCATAATATTTGCAAATATTAATTTTGATGTTTTATAAATAATAATTTTGATGTTAGTTGTCAATCACACTCTAGGATGCCACGAAAAGACTAAAACTAATGATTTGCAAGCATTATGCAGGGTGTCCCAGAGCACTTGTGCCAACGCTCGTGAGCAGGTAGAGGACAGTAAATTGAGCAAAAAAGTTTTATACCATTTTGCGATATTCGTAATAATAAACGAAATATTTAATACACTCAGCCGCAAAAAAGCGGTACACTTAAAATTTGAGAAAATTCATCAAATTTTAAATAATCATAACTTGGTAAATAATAATGATAAAAATATGTTTAAAAAAGCAAAATAAAGGTTTTAATGTCCACTTTAAGAATATTTAAGTGCCAATTATGCTCAACCATTTTTTTAAAATGGCGGATAACGAAGCGAGAGAATGTAAAATTGATTATTAAAGGACCGAGTTTGGGACAGTGTACGGCGCGAATCAGATATTGCAGCCCAATGGGATCAAATACACGTAAAAGTGTAGAGTGTTACCTTTAAAATGCTTTTTTATTGAGCTCGCTATGATAATTATTCATTGAATTATTCCAAATTCAATTCAAAACGCTTTTTTTCTTCTTCAATTTGCAACTCAGCGAATAATTATTGTATCGAGATCGGTAAAAAAGCATTTTAAAAGTAACACTCCACACTTTTACGTGCATTTAGTCCCATTGGGCTGCAATACCTGATTTACACCACGCACTGGAGCAAAGCAGAAACTTTTATTTAACAGTTTAAAAAAACATAATTTTATTATAATAAACATAATTAACATAATTAACATAATTTTAATTTAATTTACGTGTGTGTGTGTATTCGTTTATATACCACAAGGATAAGGACCCCGTGGTTCGTCAACTCCACAGTATTTAAAGACTCCAAACTCTCCTTGTGGCGTGTGTGTGTGTTTGTGTACGCGCGCACGCATGTGTGTATTAATAGTGGGTATGACCTCATTCATGCGATCAGGCATACTCTGTATTAATTTTTTTATTTCATCGTGCGTAATTGCATCCCATGAGTTTTAAAGAATTCTTTGAGGTTCTCGCAGTGACTGAGAGGCAGGTACGTGATTTCGTACTTTCTTGCCGAGATTGTCCCACAAATGTTCGATGGGATTTAAATCTGGACTATTTGCTGGCCAAACGAGTCGATTTATGCCAACTTCATCAAAGAAATCAAGCACTCTTCTCGCAATGTGTGGTCGAGCATTGTCTTGCATAAACAAGAAGTTATCTCTGATAAAATGTGCATACGGAACAATATACGGAATGAGTACGTCTTCCACGTATACATCTGCGTTTATGTTTCTGTCAAAAAAGTGCAAATCTGTATAAGTGTATGCTGAAATACCTGTCCAACCATTACAGAGCCTCCATTGTAGCTATGCCTTTCACTTACAGTACAATCTGCAAATCGTTCTCTACGGCGACGATAAACTCGTTCTCGTCCATCTGGAGAATAGAGACAAAAACAAGATTCATCGCTAAAGAGTACTTGGCTCCAGTCTGCGTAATTCCAGTCTCTATGCGCAACTGCAAAATTGAGTCGAGCTACACGATGACGACGTGTAAGTAAAGGTACAGCCGCTGGTCTGCGCGAAAACAGATTTTGTTGCGCTAATCTTCTCCGAACGATGTCAACGGATACATTACAATGGTGGACATTCCTTAAATTGTTTCGAATTTGGCTGTTCGATGTATGTCTCTTAACGAATTTAAAACAACAAATCGGTTATCATTTTCATTGGTACATCGAGGGCGTCCAGAACCAGGTCTTCTCTTGAAAGAATTGGTGTTTAAGTACCTGGCATAAGCACGTTGCACAGTTGATGCCGACAAATCAAGTGCCTCAGCAATGTATCTTTGACTTCTGCCATCTTTAATTAAAGCAACAACTTGAGCAGCTTTTTCTGAAGTTATCGTTGCCATAATTGGTCAGTAATTTCGAGAAGTAATTAATTATGGTTTCAATTAATAAAGTCGCAAAAAGCAACGCGTCTAGAAAGCTTACAACTCAATCGCATAACTTGCACTATAGTCTTTCCATGTCTTTTCCGTTTGAGACGCGTTGCTAAGAGACAGACGCGTCGTTAAATCCCAGAATATGTACCGGGTGTTTAAATAAGTGTTACAAATTTTTATCTCTAAAAATGTAGAAAAAAATGTTTCAAATAAAAGTTTTAATATCTCGAGGGGGGCATAGTTGATGTCATAGAAATGTTTGTAAGAGGCAATTTTCAAGCTTATTTATTTAGTCAATTTAATTATTTTATATAGAATTATTCTAAGCATTTATGTAAATAGATTTTTTGTACTATTCTGCATAAAAATATGAGAAAATGTAGCCAAGAATTGAACAGTTTCCGAGATATTTCACATAATCTGACATATTTTTGATATAAAGTACAAAATATCTCGTAAAATATTTAGTTTTCAATAGTCTTGCTTTCATGTATAGAATAATTAGACGAAACAATTGGTATAAACAACAAACATGTGTTTTTACAAAAAAATATATATATCTGCATGTAGCAAATTGTATATTTTTTTTACTATGTATCTTTTTTTATTTGTCTATATAATTATTCTATACATAAAAGTATCATCAAACACTAAATATTTTATTTACAAAATATTTTTTAATTTTTTTATCAAAATATGTTAGATTATGTAAAATATCTCGTTCAATTATTGACTTTTACCCTGTATGCAGAATATGTTACAAGGAAAAAATCAATTTACATAAATACTTAGACTAATCAATATAAAATAATTATCTTGAAAATTGCCTTCTACAAATATTTCTGTAACATCAAAGTATATATATCTCCGTTGAAATGCTGAAACTTTTATTTGCAGTATTATTTTCTAAAAATTATACTTTTAGAAATAAAAAATTGTAACGTTTTATTTAGAACATTCAGTAAATATATTTATACACACACTAGTGAATGATATATATTATATATATAAGAATTGCATGTAAATATATAAGCAAAAAAACAAATATATATATATATATATATATATATTATTGTGTTCAAACTATGTAATAAAGATACAATTATGTGTATGTTTTACTGTCATTGACACGCTTAGATAAAAACGCGTGTGCGAGATGATTAAACAGTAAAAATATATTATGTTGTCTAAAAAAATATAATATGTTGAACACAATAAAATTGTTTTTTTTTTTGACATGCATATAAATTTTTAATATGTGGAAACTGTTGATAATAGCGAAATTAAAATTGTCGGTAATTATCGACAATTTTAGTTACGCTTAGATAAGGGCGCTAACCCGTCGGAGACTAAAAGTGAGATGTGTGTGTGTGTGTGTGTGTGTGTGTGTGTGCTGATCGATATTCGAGAGTTCTAGTCATAGTAGAATATTTTTCGTGCAATTCTTAACGCATTAAACAAGTTTCTAAAGAGTTCAAGACAGTACCGATGTTATATTATTTTTGAAAAAATGTTTACTACTCGAAAATGCATTTAAATGCATTTTAAGACAGATAAAAGTGAAATGTGTGTGTGTGTTTGTGTGTGTGTGCTGGTCAATATTTAAGAGTTCTAATCGTAATAAAATATTTTTCCTACAATTCTTAACGCATTAAACGAGTTTCTAAAGAGTTCAAGGCACTACCGATGTTGCGTTATTTTAAAAAAATTTTAATTTTATTAAATTTATTATTACAGTATTTTTCGTCTGAACTTTTGGGAACTCATACCCAAACTGTTGAACTCGTCAGAATATTGCTCTCTTATGATAACAGATTCGAAATTCGATGAGATGCTAAAAAGCCATACGAGAAGTTAGCATCTCTTTTCTTTAGAATGCGGTTTTATGTGCAAATCAATAGAACTATTGTTGAAACTTATTAGAACTCCTAGAACTATGCCGGATGCAAGTAAATTTGTGAGATGCTAACAATTGAGATGCTAGCTTCACACTGTCGCTATTGACAGCCATCCGACATGTCCACCGAGTCTGGTCTACCGCTTTCTACCCGATTATTTGTTTAGATATTTTAATTAATAACTCAATAATTATTGCGAATTTAGCAAAATGGTGTAAAACTTCTATACAATTTAACGTGCTTTACTTGCCCACGATGGTTGACACGACTATTACCGGACACCCTGTATATGCTTGCAAATCATTAGTTTCTGTAACTAAACGAACAAATGTGAAGCACATCATCAGGTGCAGGATAAGAAATTAAATCGAAAATTCCTGAGCTATTTTTTAATTTGAGTTTTATTTTTAATGCTATAAATTGTTAAAGTTTGTCAAATAGCGCGTAGCTATATATGGAAAACAGCGTAGGCGCCGCTTTAGTAGGCGTACTAAGGCCTATTAAGGTGATGTCTACTTGAATCTCGATACTCTCGGGCCCCCACCTAGTAGACCTTAGTACGCCTATTAGCGGCGCTTACGTTGTCTACCGTTGTAGCCATGCACTAATTGGCAAACTTTAACAATTTATTACACATATAAGAGGCTAATAAGAGCAACAGTAATAATATGAAGATTATAAACTAATTTATTACATTTAATCAATATCACTGATATAAACAAAACAGTTTAAATTAAAATTATAAAAATAGACTCGAAAGTTGAAACAAATAAGAAATTCTAAGGTTATTTCAACTGATGAATACAGACGTTTGTTGTTTACTGATGGAACTCTCTCCAGGGCATATGGCTTGCCTAAAGTCCATAAAGAAAACTGCCCGTTCAGATTAATAGTGTCATCGGTTGACACTCCTCTGTATAACTTAGCGAATTTCCTGCACAAGATTATAGTTAAAAGCCTCCCAGTGCCTGAAGGTCGTGTTGACAACGGTTTCGAACTAGTGAAAAAATTGTCACAGATTCACATTGATATGAATACACATAGATGAATTTAAATTAATCTCGTTAGACGTTGTCTCACTGTTCACTAACGTCCCTATTGATTTGGCTCTTGAAAGTATTTTCTCTAGATGGGAATTCATCTCAAAGAATTGTGACTTATCAAAATCAGAATTTTTAAATGGAATAGACTTAGTTTTAAATTCTACCTTTTTTATTTTTAATAACGTTATCTGCCAAACCTTTGGAACGCCCATGGGTTCTCCTCTCTCACCAGTGATTGCAGATTTAGTTTTACAAGAGCTTGAGAATAAATCATTACGATTATTAAAATTCACACCCCGATTTACTTTAGATATGTTGACGACATTGTATTGACTGTTCCATTGACTTTAATTGACCTACACACTTATGACTTTTAATTCTTATCACAATAGACTCCAATTCACTCTGGAAACTGACGATAATAATAAAATAAACTTTTTAGATTTGACACTAATTTTAGAAAACAACAAGATAATCACTGATTGGTATCACAAGCCGACATTCTCGGGGAGATATTTACACTTTTTTTCTCAGCATCCTTTGTGTTAAAAGAGAGGAACTATATACGGTCTAGTGGATAGAACAATTTTATTGTCACATCCACGATTTCATTATAAAAATCTCGTTACCATTGTCAACATACTTTTAGAAAACTGTTATCCGCTTGACGTGATCTTTAATACTTAACCAACGTCTATTAATTTTATTCAAAAAATTAAAAAATACCACAACTAACGGTAACAACAATAATAATAATAATAGTGAAAAAACGTCTTTTTTCACTATTCCATTTTTACCCGGATTGACGGAACAATTTAGAAATATTATTAGGAACATGAATATTAAATTATCCTTCTTTAGTTTTAATAAATTAAATAAATACATACGAGTACATAAAGATACTATTTCTACAATGAATAATACAAACGTTGTTTACAAAATTAATTGTTCAAACTGCGACGCTTCTTACGTGGGCCAGACTAGTAGAAGACTGACCACAAGAATTTCTGAACATATATTGGTATCACAAGCCGACATTCTCGGGGAGATATTTACACTTCTTTTCTCAGCATCCTTTGTGTCAAAAGAGAGGAACTATATACGGTCTAGTGGATAGAACAATTTTATATATAACAATAGAAAACACATTGTTAGAAATACTAATACTAAATCAGTAATAACGGACCACCGCGTTAATTTTAACCATGAATTTGATTGGGACAACAATTTAATATTTTAGATAAAGAAATTTATTAAGGAAAAAGATCAGCATCAGAAATGATATACATAAAAAGACAAAATAATAGTCTCAATTTACAGACTGATACTAAAAATCTATCCGATATTTATATTGAAGCTATAGAGAGACTACCTAAACTCTAAGGTTAAATAACAAATACAAAATGATTATAATTGTTTGTCACTTTTCGTTTCCAACTGAGCTTCAGTTTCCTCTGAGCCGTTCTACTGACATTAGGATTTTACTAGCGTTACTGTTGTTACTGTTACAATTGAAATATTGTCACATCATAAATACATGTAAGTTTTTATTAGCATTTTTTATACCATATGTTAGATTATTGTTTTATAACGCACTTGACTTTTGGATCTTATAATTATTGAGGTGTATTGAGAAAATTATTTTAATTTATAGGATGCGATTAATATTTTATATTCTAACACCTGCCAACCTCGTAGTCAGAAAACTAGAGAGGATTGCTTCCCACAGTAACGTAAATGTGATAGCTTAGCAAGAGTCATATTAATCTTACGAAGTTTTATTTCGTTTACTGATGTAACGGCTTTTAAATATGTTTATTAGACATTTATACGTTAAAAACATTTAGACTTTGTTGATTTTAATTTTGCTTTTTATACTGCGCTGAAGAAGATCCGAAAAATTGGATCGAAACGTTCGCCTTCTTATTTGTTTCAACTTTCGAGTCTATTTTTATAATTTTAATTTAAACTGTTTTGTTTATATCAGTGATATTGATTAAATGTAATAAATTAGTTTATAATCTTCATATTATTACTGCTGCTCTTATTAGTCTCTTATATGTGTAATACTTTATTTGAATTAAAGAGCATTTAATTAGTATATTGTTTAACAATTTATAACGTCAAAAATAAAACTTAAATTAAAAATGGCTTAGAACTTTTTGATTTAGTTTATTGGCTTGCACCTGATGTATGTTTCATATTCGTTCGGTTAGTTACACCCTGTATAGACATATACGAGGTGTGTTCAAAAAGTATCGCGAATTTTGTGTTTTTTCAAAAATTATTTATTTATTCATGAATATCTATTTTGTCCCCTTCAAAGTAATCCCCACCAGATATTATACACTTGTGCCAACGTTTTTTCCAATCCTCGAAGCACTTCAAAAAATCATTTTTTGTGATCTTGTTCAGCTCCTCCTTCGATGCCGTCTTTATCTCCTCAATCGTAGCGTAGCGTCGTCCTTTCATGGGCCTCTTCAGTTTCGGGAACAAGAAAAAGTCACAGGGGGCCAGATCTGGGGAATACGGTGGCTGCGGCATTATTAGTGTGTTGTTTTTGGCCAAAAACTCGCGCACAAGCAACGATGTGTGAGCAGGGGCGTTATCATGGTGCAAAAGCCAATTTTTGTTCTTCCACAAATCCGGGCGTTTCTGGCGGATTGCTTTGCGCAATTTGCGCATAACTTGCAGGTAATATTCCTTATTGACCGTTCTACCCTGTGGCAAGAACTCATGATGCACCACGCCCCTGCAATCGAAAAAATCGTCTGTTGTTGACGTACTCGGGCGTCCGGCACGCTCTTCGTCGTTCACATCTTCTCGGCCCTCGGAAAACATTTTGTACCACCGATAAACGTTGCTTCGGTCCAAGGTAGCTTCACCATATGCCACAGTCAACATTCGGAATGCGTCCGCGCACTTAATTTTTTTTTTTCACACAAAATTTGATACAGATTCTTTGATCCATTTTTTGGAATAGGCAAAAATCGAAGACGAGCCAAAACACGTGCAAGCAAAGCAGCTGTCAAAAATTAACTGAACATTCAAAATGGCCGTACTTGTCGGCATAAATGAGAAACATGAGTACCAACATAACGCCACAAAAAATCGAAAATCGAATATACGTAACCCGCGGAAATTCAAAATTCGCGATACTTTTTGAACACACCTCGTATATTGGATAAAAATCTGCCACAAAGGTAAAAAAATTTGCAGTGCAACTTGGAGTGATCAGTTTCAAATAATTGTATAAGATTGGAAAAATTTAAAAGCTACTCGGAAAGTAGATATATTTTGCTACATGATAACGCTAAGCCACATGTTGTTTTTTCTAAACAAATTATCTTTAATTTAGGGTTAGAAATTCTCCTGCACGGTATATTCTTTATATTTAGTGTCATTAGATTATTATCTGTTCCTGTCAATACAAAAACTTTCTAACTGAGCAGCACTTTGAAGATGTGATTGAAATGTATTTTATGATAATTTAATTGCGTCTAAATCAATATCTCTTTTACAACCAAATTCAATAGTTGCTTGGGAATGGCAAAAAGTAGAAAGTGAGAACAAATATTTTAATAAATATTTGCGAAATATTGTAAAGTTATTCTTAAATTTTATCTTTTATACTGTACAAAGTGTGCCATTTTAAAGGATCAAAATATCTCAGAAACACTGCATTAATCAAAAAATGTTTTAAACAAAAGTTATATGGCTTTAAGGAGACCATAATGATTTGACAATGATTTGACCTTAGATTTGATGGTGACAATGATTTAACCTTAGATAGTCGTGTGAAGGTCACCGTCAATTTCTTAAAAAAGAACCTATTTTTCAATGCATATTATTGTAGTTTATCTCATTATCAAGAGCTTCCTAAAAAACTTATAATAAAGTGTTTTTCATTAAATATTTTTTAAGTTATAAAGGTTTGAAGTTAACATAAAATGTAAAATAGCTTGTAAAGTATTCAGTTTTTGGTAATCTTACCTTAAAACTTTTTTTATATGGAACAATGAACCCAATTAGGTTTCGAGAAAGTATTAAAATCCTGCCGTTAAATCGTCTGTCAAACGTTCTAAAACGAAACGCCGCTTTCGGTCGCGCGCGGCTCGAGTTGTTTTTAATTTTTTCGAGACCAATAATGACAAGGAAAATAAGTCGACTCAAAACAAATAAATCTGTGTCAACCCGCGATTGGTTAGAAGAATCATATTGTCATGTTCAAATTATTTAGTCATTCGGTCAGAGGTAGCTCAAGTTTAATTTATTTGCCAAATTGGAGGCACTATACAACCAGATTTTGCTCGGAAAACAATTTGGCTTGACTTAGAAGTCTCGCACTCTTATAATTTTCACGCTTACTTGATTGCGTCCTGTCTGTCCGACAGTTTGAATTTGAGTTGAATAAAATTAATTCTCAAATTAATCGGATCCTATTAACTAACGTCCTTGCTTTTTTCGGCGCACAAATAAATTATTTTGATGCAGTCGCAATTAAAAAAAAAATTATCGAGGGCGCGGCTACAATTAATAAAGAAAATAGGTAACTGTTTTGAAAATGTCATTTTCAATATGCTGCATACTTTTTCTTAAAAGCAATTATGTGTTGTTTTTACACTAATTGATTGGTCTCATTATTCCATGCATAATAACAGAGATCTTTATTTTTGATCTCCTGTTTGCTGGATTGGCCTCTTGAGTGATTTCTAGGCGCCCTGTTATTAGAACGGTCTCGAATATGTCCGCGTCTGATTTGTGTCGTCAGTTATTCTATTTGTTTTGTTAATGACTTTATTTGTTCTTCTAGAGATTGATTTGCTGTCGAAATAATGGCTGATACCGTGGTGCGGCTTGTTACTTCCAGAATTCGATCTGCTTGTTCAGCCACAACTTCTAATTTGTCATCCGTTCGTGTAGCCAGGATAACTTGTACCTGTGTGGGTAGTCTGTCCATCCACAGGGTTCTTAATAGTTGCTCTGGTATATTGATGCCGGCTAAGGTACGCAAGTGTCGTAAGAACTGAGAAGGTTTGCGATCTCCCAATTCTTCATGCTCTAGTAATTGCTGGGTTCGTTGCTCTTGTATTGCTGTTAAGCGTTGTACTAAAGCTTATTTTACTGTCTCATATTTACCTATTGCTAAAGGTTATGTTTCCCTTATTTTCCGGGCATATCGTGTTTTGATGTGTGCAAGCATATATGCGTACCTAGTGGCATCTTGAGTAATGCTGCCCAGCAAAAATTAACTCTTTAATTGAGCAAACCAGAGTTCTGGCTTTTCGAGCCAGAAAGGTGGAGCCTAAGTGCAAAATTTGTTTGTCACTCTCCATCACGTTGGGATCACCAATTTGAAGCAAAGTAGGTCTAATAATCTCTAAAAACTTACCTGTAAAACAAAGGTAAAAAAAGCGCCTAGTTAACGGCATGCCAGTAACAAAAAATTACCTATTACAAACCCATGTAAAATCCTATGAAAAATTTGCAATGGATAATTTTTTGTTACTGGCATGCCGTTAACTGGGCCCCTTTTTTACCTTTTTTTAAAGATAAGTTTTTAGAGATTATATTATTCATTTTTGTATATAATCAAACTAATCATTATTTGAAAAACAATGCTCTGAATATTTACTTTTGTTAGCAATATATAAAGTTTTAAATATAAATATAAATATATATATATATATATATATGTAATACACACACACACATGTATAATAATATAATCACATATGTATGCAGTATTGCATATCACATATTTAGTATATTACAAACATATTCTTTCATAAATATATATTTATATAATGATATTTGCAACATTTTGATATTTGTTACTTTTATTATGTTACGTTATTATTTTATACTATTTCTTTCATAATAATTTTCTGCAACGCTACCATTGTATTACATTTTTTGTAAGTATATAAATTATTATTATTAGTAAAGATCGCTTGCTTATTTTACATCAATAATTATGTATGTGTAAAAAAAGAAATAGTACAGCAAGAAAGTAGTTATTAAATTATAAAAGAAATAATTTAAAATGGTAATGTAACAAGAAAGTAGTTGGAAATATCAAAATATAAATATGTATTTATATACTTACATATACAATATGTGATATTTTTTTATAATAATATTATAATCTATTTTCTTGTTACGCCATCATCCTATTATTTCTTCATAAGAATATAATTGTTAATCTTATGAAAAAATAATAGAATAATTGCGTAACAAAAAAATACAATAGATATTATTATATGAAAAAATATTTTTATAATAATATAATCATATTCTAGTTTTGAGACTTTCGCGGCCATTGGAATCATCAATGCAAAAGGTTTCCGAATGGATGCCGCGTGGTTTAACAGCGTAATGCCGACATTTCGCAAACGTTGCAGTTTGCATCTTCAGGGCTGAGAGCTCCGATATTGAGCTTTCTTGGGTTGTGGTCCTTATATACATATATTATAGGAGGTTTTTCATCTACGGAAACATATTCAGTAATGACGCCGCCTAGTGGTGTGAATGTATATTAAGGGCAGTGTGCCAAATAGGGTTTGTTTGATAACCTTTGTCGCGGTTGAGGTTGTCGGGATGTTTCAGAATTTCTAGGGCTTCACGATGTTTTCTGGCGAAATAGCTTTGCGAGGGGGCTAGTCTGGTTGCTTTGTCGTACTATACCGAGTGTCCCGTCTCCATCCAATGTTCTGCCAAGGCTGATTGACTAAAATGGCAGTATCTGGCACTCCGTTGGTGTTCCTTAATTCGTGTACTGATCTTTCTCCCAGTTTCTCCTATGTACACTTTTCCGCAGGAGCAAGGAATCCTGTATATACCTGGTGTTTCTAAGTGTGGTCTCCGGTCCTTGGGATTAGAAAGTAGTTGCGCAATCTTATTTTGAGGTTTGGAAATTACTTAATATACACTCACATTACTAAGCGGCGTCATTACGGAATACATTTCCGTAGATAAAAAACCTCCCATAATATATATAAGAACCACAACCCAAGAAAGCTCAATATCAGAGCTCTCAGCCCTGAAGATGCAAACTGCAATGTTTGCGAAACGTCGGCATTATGCTGTTAAACCACGCGACATCTATCCGAAAACCTTTTGCATTGATGAATATAATCATATATGTGCAGTATTGCATGTCACATATTTAGTATATCACAAACATATTCTTTTATACATATATATTTATAATATAAATATGATGTTTTCTAATCGGCCTAAGAGCCATAACACGAAAAATTACGAAAATTAATTATTCGGAACTGTATCTCTTGGTACGAGATTACTAAAGTTCCATATATTAATTAACCTCGAACTTACATGTGGAGAAATAGGCGCGAAAAATATAGGTCCGAAAAGTCGCTGAAGCGGGAATCGAACCCGCGTCTTTCACTTTCCGGGCGACTGCTCTTACCACTATGTAAGCTATTCAGACCCTTTCGATCCTATATTCTTCATTTGCCTTTTTAGTAGATGTTTGTAAATAACGCCGTGATTAGATAGCAAATGAAGAATATAGGATCAAAAGGGTCTGAATAGCTTAGTGGTAAGAGCAGTCGCCCGGAAAGTGAAAGACGCGGGTTCGATTCCCGCTTCAGCGACTTTTCGAATCTATATTTTTCGCGCCTATTTCTCCACATGTAAGTTCGAGGTTAATTAATATATGGAACTTTAGTAATCTCGTACCAAGAGATACAGTTCCAAATAATTAATTTTCGTAATTTTTCGTGTTATGGCTCTTAGGCCGATTAGAAAACATCATATTTATATTGTTTATATTGAGAGCCGATAAAAATATTTATTTCTGAATATATATTTATATAATGATATTTGCAACTTTTGGATATTTGTTGCTTTTATTATGTTACGTTATCATTTTATACTATTTTTTTAATAATTTTCTGCAACACCACCATTGTACTATATCTTTTATAAGTATATAAATAATAATTATTGGTAAAGATCGCTTCCTTATTTTACATCAATAATTATCTACTTATAAAAAAATAGTAGGATGATAGTGTAATAAGAAAGTAGTTATTATTATGAAAGAAATAGTTTAATAAAATAGTAACGCAACTAGAAAGTACTTGCAAATATTAGTATATAAATATGCATTCAAGAAAGAAACAGATAGATAAAAGATAAAAGGATCTACATTTTGCAATATATACTTATTTACTAAATACATGTCATATGCAATACCATATAATATATATGTGATATCCTATATTTTTTTCATAATAATATAATAATCTATTTTCTTGTTACGCAATCATCATGCGCTACAAGAAAATAGATATTATTATATGAAAAATTTAATATATTATTAAAAAAAGACACGTACCTGTTATGTGTGTACATGTCAAGAGATCAATGTGTATACATATATACATATCTATTATTTTATTTTATATATTATAATATAACTCCGTCAATGTGTATGTATACAAATATTAAACGAAGATGGAATGATACTTTTAGCAAGCGCATTCGGACCGGAACTTTAACCAACATACCTCACACTGTCAATATTATTAACACATCGTACGTAATACTCACGAAACGCTACTATAGCACATTCTTGTATCAAAAGTTGGAACTGTACAAGAATCGCGCATTGACTTGCGTGAACGATGACGACGTGGACATTTCTTAAATAAAAATTTTCACTTTGAGACTTTGCATTAAAATATTTCCGTTCACAAAGCACATAAAGCAGAAATAAAGACACTTTTATTATATAATTTGAACCCAATCTATCGATTAAGTCTAGTATAAACTCGATTGCTTTAGCCGTTATTGAGCATTCAAAATTTTTCCAAACAATTGCGCTTGTCTTCAACGCTTCGTGAAAAACGACAAAAGACTGAACGGGGCTCCTTTCCCGCCCCCAGGGATGGGCTCGTCGGGGCCAGGATTTGGGGAAAGGGGGGGGGGGACTCGGTTCGCAAACCACGCCAATCGTTCGGAAAAAAACAAGTTTATTGAAGCCCCCCTGCAAAGGTGGGTTTTTTTATCAGTCAAACGCGTACGGGAAGAATCGCAGAAGTGCGGCCCGCCAACTTATAAGGGACGCGACCATTTAAAAACTGGGAAATAAAAGTAATGCAGGGAAAGCGCCCAAAATCAACGGACGGGGGCACACTTATAACTAAGGTTTAAAAATAATAACGCACGGACAAACGCGCCCAAAATCATACGGACGGGGACACACTTAAAAAACGGGTTTTTACAAAGATAACGCGGGGGAAACAATTTACCCAACGGGGGGGTGGATCACGCCCTAAAAGGGCAGCTCCAACCGCCTTGGATTGGGGCGCCCAGAAGGGGCGAGCCCCGCAAATTCGGGGCTCTCGGAGGACCGGCACCGAGGAAACTTGGGCCTTTCCCGACGAAACCTCGTCGGCCGGGTGTTTCGGGAGGATCCGGTACCAGGCGCTGGGCCTGCCCGACGAGAACGCTCGTCGACCGGGGTGATGTTCGGAGAGGATCCGGAGACCGAAAAATGCTCGGCCTCCCAAACGAAACGCCGTTAAACCGGGTGTTTCGGAGGGGACCCGGTGACGGAGCGCTGGGCCTACCCACGAGAACGCTCTCGGCCGGGGTGTTTTTTGGGAAGGATCCGGTGACCGGGACGCTCGCCTGCCCACAAACGCTCTCGCCCGGGGGTGATTTGGGAAGGATCCGGACCGAAATCCCGGGCCGCCCACGAAAACGCTCGTCGCCGGGGGTTTTCGGAGGGGGTCCGGTACCGGGACCCCGGGCCACCCCCGAAAACCTCGTCGGCCGGGGTAAATTTCGGGGGGATCCGGTGACCGAGGACGCTCGCCGCCCGACAAACCCTCGTCGGCCGGGGTGATTTTCCCAGGACCCGGGAGACCGGAATCTCGGCCTGCCCGACGAAAACGCTCGCGCCCGGGGGTGCTGTTCGGGAGGACCCGGGTGCCAGGCCTCGGCTTACCCGAGAACCTCGCGCCCGGATGTTAGGAGGTAGGAGTGGTCCTTAGGGACGCTCAAGAGACCAGGACGGGGCTGGGCTCGAAGTCTCGGCTGCGCCCGCTTTATATACCCTCGGGCACCCCCTCCAACTAGTTTTGGGTGGGCGGTCCCTCGGGGGGGGCGAAAAGGCAAATTCCCCCCGTTTCGATTGGCCCCACGGGGGGCCCTTTTTTACCGGGCGGACGGTCGGGCCTTGCTTGCGCGGGTTTTAGGACGACAAAAAGGGGGCTACATCACCCTCTCTTTTTACGGGGGGGGAGGTATCGGCGGGTCATCCTGGGTGACCACGCCGTTAAAACCCGGGTCCCGGCCGGCCGGGGTGGCACTTTAAACGCCCGAGTGGGGGCGGCGTAAAACGGAACGTGACCGTTTTTGTGCCCCCCCGGGTAACCTGCACGGGGTGCGGTTGGCCCCCCCGCTGTAGGGGGCGCCCGGGTTTTTGCCGATGGTCGGCGGCACGGCGGGGAGGGGGCCGGTGGACGCGTTGGGCGAGGGACCGGCGTCTGATCGAGGTGTCGGCGTGATGGTGGTCGGGCCCCGGGCGGCGTGGGGGTCGGTCGGGTTTTGTTTTAGCTTTGGTGGCGGGGGCGATGGTGATACGGCGGAGGCGGGGGAGTCCCAGAGGACCCTGGGTCTCACGGTGGGTCGGGGGGGGGGGTGCTGGCAGAAACCCATTTTTCCCGGGTCCGTTTTCCACGTCGGACCCCCCCCCCCACCCCCCCCCCACCCCGGGCACCCCCCCCCCCCCCCCAAAAACCACCCCCCCCCCCCCCCCAAAAACCCACCCCCCCCCCCCCGGGGGGGGGGCCCCCCCCCCCCCCGCCCGCCCCACCTTTGAATTTATTTTTCCCTCCACCCACCCCCGGTTTTCTCCAAGGGACTTTTGTTTCCCCCGGGAAAGGGAGGGTTTTTCGCCCCGAAACGACGATTGTTTTCGCCCGGAAAACGGACGGTTGTTTTCGTCCGGAAAGGGACGATTTTTTCTTCAAGGGACGGTTATTTCGCCCGGAAACGGACGGTTTTTTTCCCTTTGAACGGTCATTTTTTGGGCTTCCCATCGGGGAAAATGATAGACTCGGGGCTGAGAGCGCCCGTCTTTTATCCCTCCGGAAAATACCCGGGGGACCGTGGAATTCCCTCTCGGTGTTCGCCGGGAACCCACAAAAAAACCCGGGGACCATAAAGTGCCGCTCTCGGGCTCGGTGGGGGAATCACCACGGTAGCGAAAAAGCGCGGACCCTGACGAGTGCCGCTCTGGGTGCCGGTCAAGCTCGCGACGTGTACAAAAAAGGGGACCCTGACGATGCCGCTCTGGGTGTTGGGCCCGGGGCCAGCCCGCAAAACAAAAGCGCGGCCATGAAAGGCCGCTCTCGGTGCTGGTGGGGAAATCGCGAACGGGTAGCGGAAGAACCCGGGGGCCATATGATCCCCCCTACGGTTCGCCCCGGGGCGGCGGTTCGAGGCTGGTTTTAAAATCTCGGATTTTGGACATTCGGTGCCACCGACCCGGTCCCTTCAGGCCCATAAGGGGGGAATAGCGGCCAACCTTCATGCCACCAAATCTTGGTGCCATTTGGGGTTTTTAAACCCCCGCTCTTTGTTCGAAGCGGGTTTCCTTTTTCCACCCCCGTCCCCTTTTTTAAAGGCCGCACGGCTGCGCAGTCGAAAATTTCGCGCGGGGGTTTTGGAACGCGCGAGCCGGTTAAAATCCTGCGATTTCGTAGCGTCTTCGAGGCGGCGTCGGACTGTCCGGGGGGGCTTTGGCGGTTCCGGACTGGGTCGTCAGGGTACGGCGACTGTAGCCCCGGCCCGTATTCGGAAAGGGCCGGGGTATATCCCGTGGATTCTTGCCGCGGGGTATTGAAAAAAACGGGAGCTGGGAGTGCTCCATCCCAGCGGGGGCCCGGCCCTCCAGTATTGCGCCACCATATTTTTTATGGGTGCTTTGGCTCTCTCGCCGGATTGCACTTGGGCGTAGGGGGGACGTCTGGTGTTTGACCCAAGGATCTTAAAACCCTTCGAGCGGGTCATCGAAACTGAGCCCCCGTTATCGAGATAATGGGTCCGGCAACCATGGCATATATTTGCCCCCGGCACTTCTCGTGTGACGTTGGCGGGGGTGGCCTGCGGGGGATGCATCTCCACCCCTTTGGAACCGGTCCTGCGGTTAGCGCCGGGTATGCCCACGGTCCCGTGGCAATGGTCCGCCAGGCAATGACTTTTTTGGCCAGGGATCGTGACATTGGTGGCCCAATTTCCCCCGGGCGGGGGGTTTGTGGGGCTTTAGGGGTTTGGCGCATTTCCGGCTCCGGACTTCGGTACGTCGCGGAACATCCGGGCCCAAATAATAAACGGGCCACCCGTGCGAGGGCTTTGTGATTCCAAGGGTTGGCGGTCGGTCGTCATGTAGCCGGCGAAATATTTCCCGCTTTGGGGGGCCTCGGGACGATTGCTTTTCCATTCCCCACTTGGCGGTCGTGAAAGTTGGGATGTGCGCAGTCCCGAAATACCGGCGGTTCTGTACCTATCCGCATGGTCGGCCGGTGTTTTTTCACCTCCGCGATACACACGGTACCACCACAATCTGGGGGGGTCTGGAGGACCGGGCCTGGGGTTTTACGGAGAGAGCGTCGGCTACTGTTCATTTTCCTTTTCTATTTTTTAAATCTCGAAATCGACTGCTGGAGCTCGAACACCCATCCCCTCGGCCGGTGGGACCTCCAAACTTTTAAAAACCCGGAGGTGGTGACGGTGGGACCGTGAAGTGATAGCCCTCTAATGTCCCAAATCGGGCGAATTTCCCCCCCAAACCACCCCACACTCCATTCGTACGCTGTAGTTTCTTTCGGCGTTATTTAGGTGCGACGGGCGTGGCAATGACGCGTTCCCTTCGGGCAGTTCTTGGGTAGAAACAGCCCCACCCAAAACCGGCGTCGGTCTGGGGGGAAAAAGGGTCGGCTGAATGGGGACAGGCCAAAACCGGCGCGGGGGTGAGTGCCCGTTTTCACTCGTCGAACGCCTTCTCTTTCCCCCCCCCAATAAACCGTGCCCTTTTAGGGGTCAGCGTGTCAAGGTGCGGCGGTGGGGGAAAAATCTGGTACAAAGCGACGGTCCAGGACGACTCCAAGGGAATTGGCGCACTTGACGGACAGGGGTAGGTGCTGCCAGGGGCCATGCCTGACCTTATCTGGGTCTTCGAATGCCTTTTTTTGGGCCACTATATCCCCATTTTTGGGGACTGCAACAGAAGGGCACTTCTGGGGTTGAGGCGGGGCGCGCTTGTCGCCCCGTCTAAAAGACTTCGGCCAGTGTTTCCTATAGCCTCTAAGAAGGATGCCACGATGAGTCGTCGAAAGACCAATACTTTGGGGCTCCAAATTCGGCCGAGGACCTTCCCAACCGCGGGAACGGGCCCGGGTGCTGGGGCAAACCCAAAAGGGCATGACCAAAAATTGATAGAGTCCTCGCCCGGGAACGAAAGGGGGTGGCGGGGGGCTGCCGATCAGGGGGGCACCTGCGAATATCCTCTTTCAAGTCCATTAAATAGATACGGGCCCCAGGGAGCTTTCGACGTACGGGGAAATTGGGGCAGGGGGTTGGCGTCCTTATCAAAGCTTGGTTCATTGCGGTAGTCCCGCAAAAACCAGGGGCCCCCCCCTCTTTTTTTTTTAACGGGGACCACGGGGGAACCCCAGGCCTGCCGGAGGGGGCTCATCCCCCCCCCGGCGTCCCTCTTGTTAACCTCCATCGTGAGGCTTGCATGGGGGATTACGGGGTCGGAAACCGCTGTTTTAAAAATCGGGGGCCCCGGTCGTATCTGACCGGTTTTTCGGCGGGTCGGGGGTCCCCGCACGATTCGAATAACCAACTGGGTTCCAGAAAACGCCGAAGCGTGGTCCTCTTCGGGCGAACGTGGAGAGATCCCGGCTGATAATCGGCCGTGGATATTTTCCCAAATAGTTGGGCCGCCCTCTTTCGGCCCGATGGGGGTGGCGGGGGGGGGGCAGGGTGGGGCTAATCGACCCCGGTCGACCCCGTGGGACCCCCTGCAAAGTTAAAATCCAACCTGGAAAGGGTGGCGAACAAAGCGGGGGGGCCCCCGGGAGGGCGATTCGGACTGAGCCGAGGTGGATCCCTGGACCGTCGCCGGTTACCGGGTTCTTCCCGGATGGCGGGATCTGGGGGCCCGTTTTCGGCAGGGGGTCGGCCAGGTGGCTTTATAAGGACCCTCCATCCGATCAAAGCGCCCAGGGGGTTTTGATCTTTTCCGGCTAATTTGGGGGGCCGGGCGTGTACCTAACTGGACGCGGGTCGGGCGGTGGCCTCCTCGTTCCCACCCGCTGACCGTTTTTCCCCCGGGGGATGGGAGCCCGTTTAGAACGCCATCCTTTCCCGCACTGTAAAAAACTTTTCGGGCGGGGCGGCAATCGGTCGGGTGGTCCCCCGCTGCTTGCACACCGCCAGCACGTTCGAGGTCATATTGGGTGCAGCGAGGTTTTCCTCGGGAGATCTGAGACCCCCCCGCACGTTTTTTTCTTGCGGCGACGTGGATCTCCTCCCCCTCAGGGGGCGCGGCTCAAGTTCGGAGCGGGTTTCAGTTTTGTCTAACCAATGTAAAATGGAGCTCGGGCAGCGTTTTCGACCTTTTTTGAGCTGGTTCCCGCGGGTGTAAACCCCCGGCCCACCATCATGGTTTGCCCCGGGGGGGCGTTCGAGTAAAACCTCCCCTGGGTTTTGTCGGGCCCTTGTATTTTTTTTTCCCCCCAAATTTTCGCTATACCCGGCGACAGGTATTGGGCGGGAAAACTTTTCGGAATTTGGTCCAGGTGGGCCACTGTTTTTCTTGGGGTTCCTCCCCACGGAGGCCTCGCCTTTTTGCACTCGGGGTAGCCCATTAAAAAGGTGGGCTTTCCAGACCATGGCCCCCCTGATTTCCTCTAATGCTCAGAACGAGGGGGTCTTTTCTCTCGAAATCAAACCCCATTCGTATCTGGTTAAAGGGCCTTTGCCGGGCGGGTTTTGGGTGGGTTTGGGGGGTTCCTCGTGCATCCTAACGGTCTTCGCGGCTGGGGATTTTGGGGTGTTTTTTGACGCTCCAGTGTCGGCTGGGGGCCATCACGTGGTTTTTTTTCTGATGCGGGGGCGGGGTCGACAATCTCCCTTTTCCCGGGGCGAGGGGTCGCGGTCGGCGAGATAAAGGGCGCTTTCTCTTTGTCTGGTGGTTAAAACCCCCCACATAGGATTGCGAACCGGATCTCAGACGTCGAGTCAGGTCCCCCGTTCGGGGGGCCATGTACGGGGGCCCTTCCCCCACCGTTAAAAAACATCCCGCGTTGGAACTGAACGCTATCGTCCCCCTCAGCCGGCTAATCATGGACCTTTAATCTTTTAAAACCTCCGTTCCAATAACGGAGGACGGATTCGACCTCGCTTCGCGTGGCTCCGTCATAATCTCAAGGTTCTCGGGCTTTCATGGCTTGCTAAAGAGGACGCGTTCAAATTCGTGATAACTCCGTTGAGATCGGTTACGCACACGAAACGTTCCGTTCTCTCGTTCACGGCAAAATTATACAACCCACTAGGATGGGCTGCTCCGGTTGTTGTAACCGCGAAAATCTTGCTACAAGAATTATGGCTTCTCAAATGTGATTGGGACTCCCCTCTTCCAGAGGAGTTGCGCGATCGTTGGGAGAGCTACACCAACGATTTAGAATCATTGAACCGCGTCCGAATACCGCGTTGGACCGGTCGACATTCCAATAACCTCGCGTTCGAAATCCACGGGTTTGCCGACGCTTCAAACCGCGCTTACGCGGCGGTCGTTTATATTCGAGTACTTCCTTCGCCAACGAAGTTTCAAATCACTCTGCTCGCTGCTAAAACAAAGGTCGCGCCGATCAAAACCGAAGCATCCCGCGCTTGGAACTGAACGCTATCGTCCTCCTCAGCCGGCTAATCAAGTGGACCTTGACATCGTTGAAATTACCTCCGATTCCAATATACGGATGGACGGATTCGACCATCGCTCTCGCGTGGCTCCGTCAACATCCATCAAAATGGAGCACCTACGTGGCTAACCGCGTATCCGAGGTGCATACCGGTCTGGATTCCGTTTGTTGGAATCACGTTCCGTCTCGCGATAATCCGGCGGACTGTGCCTCGCGCGGCTTGACCGCCTCCGAGCTCGTGACTCACCCGCTATGGTGGAACGGTCCACGATGGCTTCAGAAACCATCAACTGCGTGGCCGATTCTGAATGTCTCAGCTCCGCTCGACTCTGTCACCGATCAGCAGGTGTCGGTGGAAAGAAGACGGCCTGTGACGCTCCATGTTCAAGAGGCCGAGGATTGGGAACTCCCATATAGGTTCTCCACTTGGACCAAGCTTGTCCGCGTGACTGCCTATATGAATCGCTTTATTCATCGTGTAAAAGAAAAGAGCGCGTCTCGCTCCCAACAATCCCCCCTTCTGAACGCCGATGAGTTTAGGAGGGCGGAACTCTTCTGGTTGCGCTATCTGCAACAGAGATTCTTCGAACGGGAAACGCGCTCACTAAAGAATAACGGCACCATACCGCATTCGAGCTCGTTGAGCAGATTGAGTCCTTTTCTAGGAGAGGACTCTTTACTCCGTCTTGGCGGGCGGTTGACGAATTCCGCGCTCAGCTATGACGAGCAACATCCTATAATAATTCCGAAACATCACTTATCCGATCTCTTAATTGATCGCGCTCATAAATCCACGCTCCACGGGGGGACACAGCTAGTACTTCCGTGTGCTGCGTCAGCGATACTGGATCATTGGAGGCCGCAGCTCAGTAAAGGCGCACATTCGAAAATGTGTAGTCTGCACTCGTCAAGCGGCTAAATTGTCTTCTCAGTTCATGGGCGACCTTCCAGCCGCTCGTGTCACCCCTTCGGCGCCTTTTACTCATTGTGGGGTTGATTACGCCGGCCCACTCCACGTAATTTCATTCGTCGGCAGAGGGCAAAAGGCCAGAAAGGTATATATCGCTCTGTTTGTTTGTCTTGCTACAAGGACGATTCACCTCGAATTAGTGGAAGATTACTCCACGCCCGGCTTTCTTGCAGCCTATCAGAGGTTCGCTAGCCGAAGAGGTCTGCCGCGTCACATGTATAGCGACAACGGCACAAATTTTCATGGAGCCAACCACGAACTCCATCGACACTTTCAATCCTTATCGAAGGATGCTGAATTGCGAAACGCGCTCGCAGGCGACGGAGTGAACTGGCATTTCATTCCCTCCGCCGCTCCACATTTCGGCGGCCTTTGGGAGGCCGGAGTCAAGAGCCTTAAAACGCATCTGAGGCGCGCTGTTGGTTCCCACACACTTTCGAGGGCTGAACTCGCGACGCTTCTATGTAAAATAGAAGCGTGCCTTAACTCGCGACCAATCGCTCCGCTTAGTGACGACCCGGGTGACTTGTCGGCGCTCACCCCGGGTCACTTTCTGATTGGACGGCCCCTCGTAGCCGTTCCGGAGGAATCAGTACTCGCGATCGACCCGCGTAGGCTCTCGCGATGGCAACTAGTCCGTGCCATGCAGGAAACCGTGTGGCGTGCCTGGTCACAGGATTATTTACATTCGCTTCAACAGCAAAACAAGTGGTGCAAGCAGTCTCCTAACTTCGCAATAGGCGAATTAGTATTAGTTAAAAGTCCCGTGCTCCCTCCGAGCAAATGGGAGCTTGCCCGAGTACAGCAGATCCATCCCGGATCTGATGGACTCGTTCGAGTTGTGACCATACGCACCGCACGGTCCACATTGAAACGACCTATTGCGCAATTATGCCGACTGCCAATACGTGATAACTCTAACGCGTCCGCAACGGATGAAGCCGCTAACTTGTAAGAGTTATGTAATCTTCGAGACGACTTTCTCAGCGCGAGTCGTCTTCACCTGTATGTTTTGTAATCATCTTCCTCGACGATTCGTTCCCGCTTCGTTTAAATTTATTTCGCATTCGTTCGCATACGAGGCGGGCGGTATGTTGAAGATTCGTTCTTCGGATCGAATCCTCGAGGACGATCGAATTTTCTAGAATGTTTTTTGTTAAATTCCTTAGTGTTTACGCCAAGGAAACACGTGAAACCAACGTGTACACTCGCCGCTAATTGGCGTGTGTACATCGCCTGATTTTCCGATGGTCCAATCGAGGACCCCGATCGGCTGCCGCCCTACGCGAGCTCCGAAATTCGCGCAGCCCTCGAGTCAGTCCTCGAGAGAGCGAGCGCCGAGAAACATAAGTCTCCGTACGCGACGAACTTGTAAAAGTGAATAAACTAATTTAAACCGTTTCAAAACGCGTACAATCATTTGATCACGTTAACCCGGCATCCTACAACGTTAAATCTTATACAGTTATAAATACCATATTTTCTCAATAAGTAAAACATTATGATACTTTGTAATGTGTGTAACATTATATAAGAAAAAATATATTTTACTTTAATGTTAAAGGTTCTGGGCACGTACACAGTTCCCTGGCGTTATTGGAGCAATAGACGGAACCCATATAGCAATTGTTCCACCAAAAGCAGAAAGACAACATCTCTATATTAATAGAAAATTATATCATTCATTAAATGTTCTTATTGTAAGTAACTTTATCTATAATATACAAAACTCACACACAATATATATATAAAATATATGTATGTAATAAATTTATAGATATCGGATTATGAAGGTAAAATTTTGACCGTAAATGCTGCACATGGTGGAAGAACACATGATGCCAGAGTGTGGAGGGCATCTCTTCTATCGAATCATTTGCAGGAAATGTATACTGAAGGACGAAGAGATGCTTGGCTTTTAGGTAATAATATTTAGTTGATAGAGTGTTTTATTTTATTTCAGTCTTGGCAATAATATTTTTCAATGTATAATAAACTTTATATGTCTTTTCTTTTATAGGTGATAGTGCTTATCCACTGCTGCCATATTTGATGACACCTAAGCTGAATGTACCTGAAGGTACACCAGCAGCAAGATACACACAGCATCATGTTCGAGCTCGATCTTGTGTGGAACGATGCATAGGAGTACTAAAGGGAAGGTGGCGATGCCTAAGAAAAGAGAGAGCTCTACATTATGAACCAGAAGTTGCAGGTATAATTGATATTAAAATCTGAAAGTAGAAATATTAAACATTGTGGCCATTTATGTCAGTAACAATAAATGTCCAACTTCTAAAATGTTTCAGGAGAACGTTTCATTTGTAACGTTATTACAACGTACAGGTAATGTAACAATAGAATTTTGTATAACTATACTTGTACAATGCAATAACGTTACAAATAAAACGTTCTCCTGAAATATTTTAGAGGAGGGACATTTGCTGATGCCGAAATGTTAGCGTGACATTTCGTCAACATAATAGCCAAAATGTTTAGTGCAATGCATGTAAAATGTATTAAATATATATATATATATATATATATATATATATATATATCATATTATTATCTCATAACGTATATAAAATATGTTTATTGCAACTAATATATATATATATATATATATATATATATAATATTTTTTTACATACATAAACACGCGCGCGCGCGCGCACATACACACACACACACAATTAATCCAATGATCATCGACTAAAAATACCTTAAGTACAGATTTGCAATTAACATTACATTTGATGTATATATGTTATGAGATGTTTACCATATATAAATATTGCATAAATATTTTCATTTTTAGCTCGAATAGTTAATGCTGCCTGCGTTTTACATAACATTGCTATTCGTTGGAGACTTCCAGAACCGGAGCTATATTATGATGTAATAGATTTAGAAGTTCCAAGATATCAAGAGATAGCAATGGAAAATGGGAATGAAGTTCGGCAAAGAATCATAAATACATATTTCCAAAATAGGCACTTATAATTTCAACATTTTTATTTAATTTATTTATATAATTTTATTTATTGAGGTAACAGCCGAAACGTTTTATTATTTTTATTATCATTGTATTTACTAAGAAATAAATCAATTATGTGTTGACATTACATCTCTCACTAATTTAATATGCTCGTTATAGTTGGCCCTGTCTTTCTAAATCTTAATTTTATAATAACACACGAGCCTTGTCTTTAAATATCTAATTGTTTTCCTTATTAAATATAATTTTATTTTTATTTATTTTTATTTTTATAATCATATTTATTTTTATTAATCACAGTTTGACAGTCATTACAGTGTCTAATCTCTTTTGAACATAAAATCTCTATAACATAAAATATTTGCTAACATTAGAAGTATCTTTTAAACATATAATACTGATGCAAAAAATATCAGGTACAGAAAATATCACCTACATGTTTATGTCTTATATAATTATTAAAAATTATTTAAAATATTGTTTATTTATTATATATTTATAATATAACAAATATAAATAAATAATTGAAATAGCAAAGATTTTTTAGCTTTTTGATAATTATGTAAGATATGTAGGTGATATTTTCTCCATTTCTTCTCTTAAACGCATAACATTGTAGTCAATATTACTTAAAATATACTTATAGTCAGAATAAATATCTTTTAAATATTCAAATTTTTCTTTCCGTAAAAGTAATTTTTCTTTAGAGATCCTTAATTTCTCATTTTTAATTTCAAGATTTTCACGCATTAATTGCACAGCTGCACCAGAATTATTTTCTTTACTATTGGTAGCTGAAAAATAAAAGAAACATTAAAATATAATATTGTTTCAAAATTTTATATTCTATTTAATTTTATTTTAATATCAATATTTAAAAAAAGCACAAAAATCAATAATATTTAATACCTTTGCTTCGTGTTTCATAACGTTCAGAAATAACTTTCACTTGTGATGCGGTATTTATATTTTCATCCTCCAAAACATCAACATTAGCATTAATTTCATCCTCCAAAACATTAACATTAGCATTAATTTCATCAATGTCAATTTCTTCAAATTCAATATTATCAACAATGCTGCTTTCCATTTCCTATAAATGATTAATTTTTTATTACAAATATATAAATATATGAGCATACATTCTATTCGTGAATAAAGATATGTGATTTTACTAACCTGTGCCAAAAAATCTGTGTTTGTAGAAGTTGATGGATTATTATTAGTTACATCTATCTTGTACATTTTATTGTTTGTAGGTAATATAGAAGTATATTTCTGAAAATATTTAAATATGTAAAAATTATTTGGGATATTATCATATTATCTATTATTAATTCCTATTAAAACTAAACATATTAATCATTATTAATGATATTATATTAGTATGTATTATATTCGAATGCACATATATGTATATACTCTTTTTATTTGCGCAGCAATAGATGAGTTTTGTTCTTGCACAGTCTTACATGATCCTTCATTTGTATAAAAAGATTCTTTCAAAGATCTTTTCGAAATTGTATCATTAAGTGCAGACTCTCTCGGTCTAATTCTACTAAAATTTCCTGCTTCAGATATCTGAAGCAAACTAGCAGATTCGTTCGAGGATCTTTTTGAGATTGTATCATTAGGTGCAGACTTTTTCTGTTTAATTCTACTAAAATTTCCTCCTTCAGGTATCTCAGGCAAACCAGCTGCTTCCGGATCTATGATTTCTAATAAATTTTCTTCTAGTTCTGTTAATTTAAGAATCTTTGGTGGTCCTCCGCCTGTACCGCCAGCGTAACTTTTATTTTGGGCGCATTTTTTTAATACATTTGATTTCCAGTCCCTCCATGTCTACATTTATATAAAACACGCAATTTTTTAGAAGTCCATTCTATAACAATTATCAATAATTGTAAGCCTGTATGTAATTGCTGCGCATGCTTTTTCAACATTTAATAAAATATGCACAACAATTACATACAAAGCTTACAGTTATTAGTAACAGAATAGGCTTCTTATTAATCATACTAGTGTAAATATAAAAGGCCTATTCTGTAACACTAGTTAGCAATAACTGTAACTTCTGTATATCGTTGCACACAGCGATTATATACAGAGCTTACAATTATTGGTAATCAGAATTACAGAATTGATTATTACAGAATGATCGCTAAATGTTACTCTGATCACTTAATAAGACATTATAATTTCTTTTATAAATACCTTTTGCCATTCTTTGCCTTGCTTTTGCGGTCCATTTCCAGTAGCATTTAATGATTGGCTTATGGCAGTCCACATATCATCCTGTGTAAATAAAATTTATTATTATTAATATCTATATTATTATATATTTATATATATATTATAAATAAAATACAATGACATTGACGATAAGAATTTCGATGTATATATTAATTTATAGATAATATGATACACACTTACTAATATTTTCTTATTGCCACTATTATATCTCAAGCGGCCTCTTGCAAAATCCTCGTTTTCTTTCATGTAGCTTAATAATATTTTTTTTTGCTTTTCGGTAACGTTCATGATTAATTAATATTTTTAACCTCACACTTCTAACACTATCGGCGGTCTCGGCGAATCTGTCTTGTAAAAATGTGAGATTACTAGACCGGAAATGCCTAGTTATTTCACATTTTCACTCGACAGTTTCATAATTGGGTGATCAAAATCACGTGAAATGATAATGCGAAAAGTGAGTAAATTCACTCGAAAACCGTAATAGGCCCCCTGGTAGAGATTGCGTCGGTTAAGTCCCGGAGAGATGGCTTCTTAGTAGCGATAGCGGTGTTCTTTTGGTGACTCATCGCTAACGGTTTTCAACCGTCCTTTATTCTCGATAGCGATAGCGGTGTTTCTTTGATGACTCATCGCTATGCGCTCCGACTTTTCTTATCGTATTCTTAGTAGCGATAGCGGTGCTTCTTTGGTGACTCACCGCTATGCGGCTTGCAACGGGCCTTTCTTATCTTATTCTTGGTAGTGATATTTTTTAACGGTTTTTCTATAATGGTTTGCGGGTTGCAACGTGTTTCAGCGTTGCATCATGCATTGCATTATGCTTCTGGAATGTAACGGTTCTCAACCGTCTTTTTAGAATCTTCTAGAATCTTCTAGACGTTTCTTGAGAGTAAAGCCGAGTTCACATAATAAAGCGGGTTTCATACCTAATTACTACTTTACAAGCGATATCTATATATTTTAGGTATTATTCTTTAGAATATGTCGATTCCTTTTGCGATATGAAATAAAATGCATTACTTCGTAAATTTTGTTATAGATTAAAATAATCTTATTTGCTTTAATTTATATTCATATTTGAATGTAAATTATAGAAAAGTTTAATTGTAACTTCTACTATTATTTTATAGTTAGAATTTAATAATCATGATAATGTAACGTCCAGACAAATTTCAAAGTCTCAATTTTTTTCAAAATTTTATTCTTTAACCTACTAGTCATGACAATCTCTAACCTGCATGAAAGACCGGTATTAACGAATATTTAATCACACATATAATTACTCATAAGTTAAAACATGTTTTTTCACCAATGACAATGGGAGTAGCAACCCACTTTTAAATAATATTTCTATCATAAAAGGCATAATTAACAAGGGTGCTCCGCTCTAGATCATTCGTTAGGAAACATAAAAGTTAGAGAATAAGCGCGCCTAAATCAGACAACGAATGTATGTTCTAACCCTTAAAACACCGTACATATTGCATGCTACTAATGCCCCTGTATACTCTACACCATTTGTACTTACGAGCCCCTAGGCACCGTACACATTGTATGTTTATAACCCCTAATTATACTATACCCGTCGTACGCTCTAACCCCTGAGTGTCTTACACACTTTATACAGCCACGAATATGTAGAACTTTTCTTTAGACGGCACTTTACTAACCAACACACGACAATAGAGAAATCAACATTACCGACCAATGATAAAACAGAAACTTGCCTACCAACTACATACAAAACTTGCCCACTAATGATAAGGTAGAAAACTACCTCACCGACCGACGACAAATATGAGGACTAACATTACCAGCCAATAAGCATGCCTATAACAAATATATTATTAACCTTAAAACTCTCATTTATAAATTAGGAGACAAAAATCATATGCAATATGCATAATAACATTATATCCGTCATACAATCGAAAATACTATAGCTATGCAATGTAGATGTACGAATTGAGTGTTAAACTTAGTCAGGGACAGTTTAGAAATTCATTCCTGACACAAACTCTCTATCAATTTACATATAGCAATGTAAATGTAAATTGATAAGTTTTAACTGTCCAAGGCATTTTATTTCAAATCGCAAATTCTAAGGGATAATACCTAAATATCGTTTATTAAGTAGTTAGGTATGAAACACGCTTTATTATGTGAACTCGGCTTTACTCTTAAGAAACATTTAAAAGATTCTAAAAGATTCTAGAAAGACGGTTGAGAACCGTTACATTCCAGAAGCATGATGCAATGCATGATGCAACGCTAAAACACGTTGCAACCTGCAAGGCCCGTTGCAAGCCGCATAGCGCCGAGTCACCAAAGAAGCACTGCTATCGCTACTAAGAATACGATAAGAAAAGTCGGAGCGCCCGGCGATGAGTCATCAAAGGAACGCCGCTATAGCTTCTAAGAAGCCATCTCTCCGGGACTTAACCGTCGCAATCTCTACCAGGAACAGATTGTCTCCGGTACTTCCCCGGCATATCTCTCTTACCATTGGCTTAGCCTCATCACCCGATGGGAGAAGCGAGCCACATTTTACGGTATATAAACCCTGCACCCGGCACGGAACGGCAGTGATTTCGTCGCAGTAATTCCAGTCAACAACAATCCAGCACTCAACCAGCAATTACTACGGGGTCCTGAAGACAACGAGACATAGCCGCCATTTTGGTGAGACATAGCCGCCATTTCGGACCGAGGTACCGAGGCTCCTCAGATCTTCAGACTCAGAGGGAAGAACACAGTAGTGAAGTGTACCATAACAAGGCACATTAGACATAGTCTAACCTTGTGAGTATTTAAGCCAGTTCACATATCCCTAAATAGTAAAGCGCGACGGACACTCATTATATTTAATCATTATATTTAATTATTCAATATTAACTCAATCTTACATTACATTCCGAACTCTAAATTTTGAATATAGACATAAGCCATATATTACTCTGCATTCCCGATATTATTTCGATCCACGTATTGCATCTGCACACGTCTGCGTTACAATCGTCGATTTATTCAATATTTTACTCAATACTATTTAATACTATTTAACCAATATCGCACACTTACTCAATCTATTATAATAAATATACTTATGTATTTTATTGTATTACTGCTTACTTATATATGTGTAACCCTGTATCCTACCACATATTAGCGAATTGAATGCCGCTAATTCCTCTGTACACATTAGAAACTATATCCTGTCAGAAGGTACATTTGCAAGTCATCTCTGAGGTGCACGTTTAGTAAAGTAAACGTCACTAGTCTATTAAGACAAGGACCAGAGAATCCGGCCTAGCCGGATGAACACCTATCTCTCTATTCTTTTACGCTTTTATTACCTTGCATTTTCCAATAGTTGCGAATACTTTACCACACCAACTGACAGTGATTTTGCATATTGATATTCGATTCATTTGACAAGTGTACACCACCTAACCCTATTTACTACCTATAGAACGATACTCTGTCATAAGGTAAATTCGTTGCTACGATTCTGAGATGCACGTTTAGTAAAGTGAACGTATGCATTAGCCTTTAAGGACCAGAATTCATACGGGTCACAGTGTATTTCTTTAACCTTCTCTGCTTACTCTCTCTCTCTGCTCTATAATCCAAACGAATTACTTTACCAAACCGAATGACAGAGGTCTTGATAATTACTAAGAATTATTACTTCGATGTTTAAGACATTAATCTTTGATGCCTGAAAGTACAAGTATTAATATTCTTGATATACATATTAATACACGTACCCAGAATCCTTGCATATTGAAATTAAACTCATTTTGACCAGTGTACTCCACCTCACCCTGTTTAATACACATTAGAATAATATCCTGTCAGAAGGTATATTCGCAAGCCATCCCAGAGGTGCACGTTTAGTAAAGTGAACGTTGCATTAGCCTAATAAGACAAGGACCTGAGAACCCGGCCTAGCCGGATGAACACCTATCTCTCTATCCCTTTCACGCTTTTGATACCTCTTGCATTTTCAAATAGTTGCGAATACTTTACCACACCGACTGACAGTGATCTTGACAAATCATTGAGAATTTATTTATTTCAAAGCCTAAAGTATAATTATCGACATATCGAGTATTAATATTCAGAATATCGATATTAATACTCATATTCAAATCCTTACCCTCTCCCTGCATCACTATCTCTCTCTTCTTTTAATGCAAACTATTATAATCATTATTTCAATGTTTAAAACGTTAACCCTCGATGTTTGAAGGTACAAATATTAATATTCTTTACGTTACCAACTAATGATAAAATAGAAATTTACTTTACCACTTAGAGATACTTTACTTATAGCCGATAACATA
This sequence comes from Nylanderia fulva, assembly GCF_048542155.1. Taxonomy (NCBI): domain Eukaryota; kingdom Metazoa; phylum Arthropoda; class Insecta; order Hymenoptera; family Formicidae; genus Nylanderia; species Nylanderia fulva. The sequence goes on along the minus strand of NW_028190402.1, from coordinate 17,540 downwards.
CAAAACTTCATTCCCAGCCTCGATAGATATCAATACTCCTTTTCAAACCCTTTTCTTTCTTCACCCACATTATTACCAATCCTTTTTCTTTTTTATACAGGTTTATTATAACAATCACTGACATAAAGTTAATTCATTAACAGGTGAAGGGCAGTTTCACATAGATTAACCTTTCATCTCCGTTCGCTTTCATTAACAAGTAAATCACGCTGCAAACGTGAGTCATACTTAATTATTTTAAGTAATAAAGCAATCTCTCTTCAACGAAACATATTATTCATATAAATTTATCTAACCGTTAGATGGTCTCTCCTTTCCGACGGAGGAATCAGATCGACCGTAGCGAGCGACGTCTCCATAGGCTGCGCGAACGTAGGACACGCAGACCCTTAAATCTTAATGTCCAAATTTATCCAACACGAATAATCGTACGATCCCCTTCTTCAGATGTTTACTCGCCAATTAATAATATCCCCCCTCACATTGATTATTCTCACCCGTTATTTCCGGACCCGTCACATATAGAATCACATATACTTATAACCGATCCGAACCATTGATCTTTTTCCGATCCTGAATATTACGTCACGAATTAAGCCCAACAGTTGGCATCAACATCATACGACCCTTTACTTCAATCAAGTTTTAACGTATTCGACGAGGACACCGTGGACCTCACTTCCAACGACGCTAATAATTTAGTCCCAAAAGAAGCACAGAATAATTTTAGTTCTTTCCTAAACTATCTTAATCAACCTAATAGCTCTGAACAAGAATTTAACAACTTTGTCACTCAATTTCAAGGTCCCCACAAATCACGTCAGGACCCATAAACTTTATATCAACGTAAAGGTTTTACAAATTAATAAATGACATTATACTTGTAAAATATCTTTATTTATCAACCCGACCGTCAGTTTCCTTCTCTGTCCGATACTCTCAATCGAATCTCAAGCTCCGGCGTCCCTGGGTATAGCCGGCCTAGCAGGTTGCCCATAAAAAATAGAGAGCAGCTTCTTAAACGTCCACCGAGGTAGACGCGAGAGAAGACCGACTTGTGCAGAAGGTAATTTGCCGCCAAGTGAATTATTGGACGTAACAAGAAGGCAAATAAATTTTTGTGGCAGCGGTGGGATTGGCCAAAAGAGATCGTTGAGAGGTCGCGGAGATTGATCTGTGCGATCGGTGTTTTTCATAAGTAAAATTAACGTAAAATCAGTTATAAATTATAAATCTTAAAGCAAAATGTCCCTACCAGAACTCCTGTACACTCAGACAATTCAGAAAACAGAGTACTCACCCGCAGTCAACTTAACTTTTATACACAGAATTTAAACGATAAAGAAGCCCAATTAACAGCGCAAGCTGAAACATTGAGAAATAAAAAGGAAAATTTACTTACATTTCAACGAACATTAGAACAAGATAGAAACATGAAGGACGGTTCGGTAACCGGAATTTCGGAACAATTAGCTGCAGAATTAACCCTTATGGAAAAATTATCAGAACAAGTAACTTGCTTATCACGACGTATAGATGTAGTCGAACATTCTAACAATATGCAGGAACATTATGATAAAATAAAAACACAAAGACCATCCACTCCTTTACAACTAAATTCTCCTATCCGTTTGAAAGACGCTATAGACACAATCCCCAAATTTGATGGACATAAAATGTCTGTCCTCTATTTCACGAAAATTTGCGAAAGGGCACTTCAATTAATTCCCGAATATCAAGAATATCATTTAGTTCAACTAATCATTAACAAATTGCAAGGACATGCTTATGCCGCAATCGAGGGAGTTGAATTTAATAGCCTACGAGATCTAACGCGACGTTTAAAACTTATTTTTGGACCGAACAAATCCATCGATTAATATCGAGAAGAATTAGCAAATATATTTATGAAACATAACGAAAATATTTTTGACTACATCGCGCGCGTTCAAGAATTAAGAACAGCAATCATAGACGGAGAAGCTGACATCTGTGGAAATCTCGACGACGAAGTTAGAGATAACATTGAAAAAAGCGTTACTAACAGTTTTATTAACGGATTACCGTCCGATTTATTAATCCGCGTGAAATTAGAACGTCACTTCACTTTTGAACAAAATATCGTTGCAGCTATTCAATTATCCAAGATTCTAGAAGCTGAAAATCTTCGAAAGAAAACTACCGTTTTTAATCGCGCTTATACTTCACCTCGCGCCAACATAAATTATCCGACGGCAAGGCAAATCGCAAACTATATCGATAATAACCCCCCAATAACTAATAATTCGCGCAATAATAATATTTCTACTACTGCTCCTTTCATTAAGCCTTTGATACCTGGTCGACCCGGACCAAATTTTCCAGCCACTAAAATCTGTCGTTACTGTAAAAGTTCCGGTCACTTCATGAGCAAATGCCGGAAACTCGCTTACAAAAGATCACTCGAGCAAAATCAAGCTCAACCCAGCACTTCCTTTGCTAATTCGGGAAACCCCCAAAGCGTTCCGGAAAAATTCAACGTCCGCCGGAACGAAGCCCCGACAGGACGCACCCAACCAACAAACATGATCCTTACACAACAACTTATTCCAACAACATCACTCGAATCTGCAGTATAGATAGAGAGTTTAAATACAATGATTTACCTTCTATCGAACTTATATCCCCACATTTATCCCATGAATGTAACTTCATGATTGATTCAGGCTCTGGCATAAATCTTATCAAACAACAATTTGTACTACCTCACATCAATCTAGATAAAGAAAACATTATATCCATTCGAAGCATTTCCTCTGAAACAATAGTAACTCTAGGTTCCATAACTATCCATTTGTTAGACAAACCTACTTTATTCCATGTAATATCAGACTCCATTTGCATCCCTCAAGACGGGATCTTAGGAAACGCTTTCTTAGAAGAAAGAAGCATTATCATAAATTATAAAGATAGATGCCTTCATCACGGCACTATTATCATTCCTTTCATCACCTATGAAGTTGAAAAATTACATCTCAAAGCAAGGACTGTTACTCCTTGTTGCATTTATGTTTCTAATCCAGAAATACATACTGGATATCTACCCTTACAAACCCTCGCTGACAAGGTGTTCTTTGGAGACGCACTCATTACTCATTCAAACGGAAGAACATACTTACCGGTATTTAATACCACCGAGGAGGATTTCAAAATCGACACTCCGTCAGTAGAAATTTATGATTTTGAATCTCGCGAATCTATAGATATTAACGAGAGTACTAAGACCTTAGGGCTCGACGTACTTTATGAAGATGAAGAAACGGGAAAATACATTAATCGGACCGAAACCTTAGGACATTCGGTACCTTCTGAAGAAGAGATGGGAGACAAATCCATGTATTGTACGAAGACCTTTGGGCACGGCAACCTTAGGGCATTCAGTGCGATTCGAAGACGAAGAAGAGATGGGAGATAAATCTGCAAGATACATCGAAACCTTAGGGCATTCAATGTCTTGCAATGAAAAGTATATTACCGAAAGTCGGGAGACCCCGATAATGGGAGATGAAATTTCTAATTCCGTCGATTGTGCGAGAACCCTAGGGCTTTTTTCGACCAACGACAATTTTACTAACTCTAATCGACCACACGCTGTCGAACAACTTTCAAGACTCGAACATTTAAATCCCGAAGAAATTGATCACGTCAGGTCAATTCTTACTAAGCATTCAGACAGATTCCATCTGCCTAACGAACCTTTAGGAACTACAAACGCGACTCAACACTACATTCCAACTATTAACGAAATTCCTATACACAATAAACAATACAGGTTTTCTCCTGTCCATAAAGAAGAAATTGATAAATAAGTCGGCGAATTATTAAATAATAATTTAGTCGAATATTCTACATCACCGTATAACTCACCAATCTGGATAGTACCGAAAAAACCAGATTCACAAGGCAATAAACGTTGGCGTATGGTTATAGATTATCGAGGATTAAACAAAAAAACTAAAGGAGACGCTTACCCTCTTCCTAACATAACAGACATTCTTTACCAATTAGGATCAGCCAAACACTTTTCAATATTTGATTTAGCTTCTGGATTTCATCAAATTTCTATGTCACCTAAAGACGCTCACAAAACAGCATTTTCTACGCCATACGGGCATTATCAATTTAAGCGCATGCTATTCGAATTAAAGAACGCACCTTTTTTTTTTTTTTTTTTTACGTGTGGAAATGCGCGACCGCATACCCGCCACCTCGGGGGAGGTGGACAGGTTATGTGGGGCTGGGATCTACGCCTCCGGGGCTCAAATGTGTCCCGGAGACTCCCCCGACCCACTAAAACCACACGGTGGCCCTCTTAGCGCGTGTACAGCGGACCCGGGAATCGCTTTCGCATACACCGGGACCGCCGCACGCCAGGCTTGCGTTCCAACCTAGATAAGGGGCCGGGTTTTATCCCGGTCCCTGAGAGAAGGTAATGGGGCCACCCATTCCCCTCCCCCCTCGTGATGGCCAGCGTGCAATGGTCCTCCTGAGCCCCCGCTCCGAAGTTCCTGCTGGCCCTCCGCCCCCCCTTCACGGCTCCTTTTCGCCCTCGAAGGGGGTTGGAATTCGGCCGTGACACAGGGGGCATCTCCCGGGAGACTCCCTCGGAAGAGGGAATCTTTCACAGCGGAAGGGAGGGTCTCTTGATCCCCCGCCCCGTGGTGCGAGGGTCGTGTCCCCTCCGTTCCGCTTCTCTTATGTTGTGTTTCTCCTCCGGGGATGAGGCTCCCTCCCACCCCTTGTTGGGTTCGAATTCGGCCTTGGTCCCCGGAGGAGTCCTCCCGCTGTCTCTCGTCCGGACGGGATCGGGGGAGCCCCACCTCCCTTCATCCCGTCCCTCCCTCCCACAAACTCCTTTGCCCTAGTGTATCGCCGCGGCTGCGGCGAACCTTCTCCCCCGTGCGCCGACCCTCTTCCGACGCATTGGGTGTGCGTTGGGGTCCGCCTCTCTCTCTCTCTCAGCCACCTCCTTCCGCGTGAGTACGTCCTCGCAGAAGGAAGCGACCGCCTTCCACTTCTCTTTGCTCTCCAGCATGGCCTTAACCATGCTGGGGAGCTGCAGATCCCTTCCTATAGCATCGGTCAGGGCACGGCGCTGTTCTGCCCAAGTTGGGCAGAATTCTACCGTGTGTTGCGCCGTGTCCCTGACCTCCGTGCAGTGGTGACACCTCCTGGTCGGCTCTCTCCGCGCCTTGTCGTGCAGATACTCACCGAAGCACCCATGCCCGGTGAGTACCTGCACGACCCTATACGAGAGTCCAGATTCCCTCGACAGCCAGTCTGACAGAACCGGCTGGATTGCTTGTACAGCGCGCGCTCCGGCTCTCGGTTGGAGAAGATCCTTCGACCATCTATTTATCGCGCGCTGTCTCGCCCGTTGTCGGGCCGCTTCCGCCGCTTTCGGTGTCATGATCAGACCCCGCTGGCGGAGGCTGCTCTTCTGCTCGTACAATTCCTTGTACGTCTCCGCCAGTAGGTCCCATGGGATCGACCCTGACACCGAGCATGCCGCCTCTACCGAGATTGTGCGATATCCGCGGACGATCCTGATGGCTAACTTCCGCTGTAAACCCAGTAGAAGTCTTTGACTCGGCGCCATCAGGTCGCCCGCCCACACTGGCGCCCCGTAGAGCGCCATGGATCCTATCGCACTCATGTAGAGGCGACGAATCTTCTCCTTCGGCCCCCCGATGTTCGGCAGCAAGCAGCCAATGCTGTTGACTGCCGCCCTTATTCGGGGGGCAAGTATTAAAGAACGCACCTGCTACTTTCCAAAGACTTATGGATAATGTATTATCGGGACTACAAGGGAACGAATTATTCGTCTATATGGACGACATTGTCATTTACGCACGATCATTAAGAGAACACGAAATCAAATGTGAAAGATTAATGCAAAGATTACGAGACGCGAATTTATAATTACAACCAGACAAGTGCGAATTTCTAAGGCACGAAGTAGCTTATTTAGGCCATATAATAGGCGCGAACGGAGTCAAACCAGACCCGGACAAAATAATATCAATAATGCACTTTCCAATTCCGAAAAATCCGAAAAACATAAAACAATTCCTCGGTTTAGCCGGATATTACCGAAGATTTATACCTAACTTTTCTAAAGTCGCAAAACCATTAACGGATTTATTGAAAACGGATAGCATATTCAATTGGCAATTAAAACAAGTAGAATCTTTTAACTTTTTGAAACATTCGTTATGTTCAAATCCCATTCTCCAATATCCTGATTTTACTAGACCTTTCATACTAACTACCGACGCATTAGGGTATGCCATAGGCGGAATTTTAAGTCAGGGACCGGTAGGAAAAGATCTTCCTGTCTCATATACTTCTCGAATTTTAAATACCGCGGAACAAAATTATTCCACGATCGAAAAAGAATGCCTAGCCATCATATATTGTATTAGCCATTTCAGACCCTACTTATACGGAAGACTTTTTACTATAATAACAGATCACAACCTTTAATTTGGCTACATTCCATAAAAGACCCAACTTGAAGTGGAAAACTAAACTAGCAGAATACAATTACGAAATTAAATACAAAAAGGGATCACTAAATAACAACGCCGACGCTTTATCGCGGAATCCACCCACGGATTTAGTTTTACCAATATTCGCTTCGGATAATGATGAGTCATCCGATAAATCCAAATTTTCAAGTAGACCAGGACCTTCCGTCAGATCAATTGAAACAAATGCTTTAATCCCTTACCGCAGTAACAATATTAATAATCCTAATTATGTTAATATAACCGAAAACGATTCTGATTCAGATGACGAAAGTTCAATTCCTAACAACCATAATCATGACTATGCAAATATGTCAAATATAAATTTAGAATACGACTACGTAGACCCAGCAGTTTCAGAAACTACATCAATTATACAACCTTTTCCTCAAATTCCGAGTAAAGTAAAAATACGTGAAATAAGAGACAATTTATTAAACCAAAAGGATAATCACGTAATTTTTATAAGCTTAGACGGATCACCTTACGATAAGGAAGCTGAACTTTATTCTATTGCAAATCTTTTGCCCACATACGAGAATCTTAATTTTGAAAGAATTAACGTAAAGAAAATCAAGTTAAACAATTTAATATCAATTCCAATAAGAACAAATAATCGACTGTCAATAGAACCGCAAACTGTAAAAAACTGCATACGCTCTTTATTAGACTGTGTTAACGAACTACAATTAACTTCCTTTAGTATTAGCAAAACATATAAATTCGATGACATCCTCTGGTCTTACGTTGTTAACCAGTTAAAAAAATTTTTCCACGACACCCGCGTAAATATAACTATTTGCCACAATCTAGTTGATAATCCTATCCCTACGGAACGCGTAAAATTAATTTCAGAAAACCATGCATCAGCATACGGTGGCCATTGTTACGTCCAATAATTCACCCTGCGGCAAATTACCTTCTGCACAAGACGGTCTTCTCTCGCGTCTACCTCGGTGGACGTTTAAGAAGCTGCTCTCTATTTGTTTTATGGGCAACCTGCTAGGCCGGCTATACCCAGGGAAGCCGAGAGCTTGAGATTCGATTGAGAGTATCGGACAGAGAAGAAAACTGACAGGTCGGGTCGATAAATAAAGATATTTTACAAGTATAATGTCATTTATTCATTTATAAAACCTTTACGTCGATATAAAGTTTATTGGTCCTGACGTGATTTGTGGGGGGCTTGAAATTGAGTTACAATATTACTGAGTTCCTGTTCAGAATTGTTAGGCTGATTAAGGTAAGTAATAAAAGAAGCGAAGTCGTCCTGAGCTTCTTCTGAGACGAAGTTACGAGTGTCGTCGGATGTGAGGTTCACGGTGTCCTCGTCAAGAATATTAAAGTTTTGTTCGGGGTTAAATTGTAAGAAAGGATCGTATTCTGACGATACAAGTTGTTGGCTTTGATCTGGGATATAATATTCGGGGTCGGAGAAGAAATGATTAGTTGAGTCTGTTCTGAACGTATTTGGTTCTGAATGCGACAGATCCGGAAATTGCGGATGAGAATAATCGATATAAGGTGGAAGGTTACGTATAGGCGAATAAACGTCTGGAGAAGGGGATCGAACGATTATTCGCGTAGGAAAAATTTGGACGTTAAGATTTAAGGGTCTGCGTGTCCTACGTTCGCGCAGCCAATGGAGACGTCGCTCGCTACGGTCGATCTGATTCCTCCGTTGGAAAGGAGAGACCATCTAACGGTTAGATAAATTTATATGAATAATATGTTTCGTTGAAGAGAGATTGCTTTATTACTTATAATAATTAAGTATGACTCACGTTTGCAGCGTGATTTACTTGTTAATGAAAGCGAACGGAGATGAAAGGTTAATCTATGTGAGACTGCCCTTCACCTGTTAATGAATTAACTTTATGTCAGTGATTGTTATAATAAACCTGTATAAAAAAAGAAAAAAGATGGGTAATAATGTGGGTAAAGAAAGAAAAGGGTTTGAAAAAGAGTATTGATATCTATCGAGGCCGGGAATGAAGTTTTGTATGTTATCGGCTATAAGTAAAGTATCTCTAAGTGGTAAAGTGGATTTCTATTTTATCGTTAGTCGGTAACGTAAAGAATATTAATATTTGTACCTTCAAACATCGAGGGTTAACGGTTGAAACATTGAAATAATAATTATAACAGTTTGCATTAAAAGAAGAGAGAGATAGTGATGCTGGGAGAGGGTAAGGATTTGAATATGAGTATTAATATCGATATTCTGAATATTAGTACTCGATATGTCGATAATTATATTTTAGGCTTTGAAATAAATAAATTCTCAATGATTCGTCAAGGTCACTGTCAGTCGGTATGGTAAAGTAATCGCAACTATTTGAAAATGCAAGGTGTAAAAAGCATAAAAAGGATAGAGAGATAGGTGTTCATCCGACTAGGCCGGGTTCTCAGGTTCTTGTCTTATTAGGCTAATGCAACGTTCACTTTACTAAACGTGCACCTCTGAGATGGCTTGCGAATATACCTTCTGACAGGATATTATCTTAATGTGTATTAAACAGGGTGAGGTGGGGTACACTGGTCAAAATGAGTTTAATTTCAATATGCAAGGATTCTGGGTACGTGTATTAATATCTATAACAAGAGTATTAATACTTGTACTTTCAAGCATCAAAGATTAATGTTTTAAACATCAAACTAATAATTCTTAGTAATTATCAAAACCTCTGTCATTCGGTTTGGTAAAGAAATTCGTTTGGATTATAGAGCAGAGAGAGAGTAAGCAGGGAAAGTTAAAGAAATACACGGTTACCCGTGTGAATTCTGGTCCTTAAAGGCTAATGCATACGTTCACTTTACTAAACGTGCATCTCAGAATCGTAGCAACGAATTTACCTTATGACAGAGTATCGTTCTATAAGTGGTAAATAGGATAAGGTAGTGTACACTTGTCAAATAAATCGAATATCAATATACAAAATCACTGTCAGTTGGTGTGGTAAAGTATTCGCAACTATTGGAAAATGCAAGGTAATAAAAGCGTAAAAGAATAGAGAGATAGATGTTCCGGCTAGGCCGGGTTCTCTGGTCCTTGTCTTAATAGGCTAATGCGACGTTCACTTTACTAAACGTGCACCTCAGAGATGACTTGCGAATGTACCTTTTGACAGGATATAGTTTCTAATGTGTACAGAGGAATTAGCGGCATTCAATTCGCTAATATGTGGTAGGATACAGGGTTACATACATATATAAGTAAGCAGTAATACAATAAAATACATAAGTATATTTAGTATAATGGATTGAATAAGTATGCGATATTGGTTAAATAGTATTGAATAGTATTGGATAAAATATCGAATAGGTCGACGATTGTAACGCAGACGTGTGCAGATGCAAATCGTAGATTGAAATAATATCGAGAATGCAGAGTGTTCGCGAACGCGCTGCGTGAGAGGAATCGAACGACACCAAAAAAGGATGAGTCACTTTTAGTATAAAAGAAACTTTTAATATACGAATCTTTACGGAAATATCATGTACAATACTTAACAATTAAACGCACAAAAAATTAACACAAAATCTAATCAGTTTCAGCGGACAATTCGAAATCAAAAGAAAAGGCGGTGGTCATCGATTTAATGTTCTGCGGTTTTTTCTAAGCGGTTTACTCTTATGCGTACACGGCGGAAAGCGATAAGACCTCAAACCGGGTGTGAGCTCCTCTTTTATCATTTTCGGAGAGGAGCCCACCCTCGCGTGAAGCGCCAATAATTTTGCGTGATTTTAAAGTGGCGCATGCTCAATAGCATATAATTATTCGGCGGAACGGTTGCGACACCGTTACTTGTTTGTGTATTTGAGCGTTTTTTTATATGACAGCTGTCAATTTACGACTCTTTTTTATTCCATTACAAACAAATGTGACTTTATTATTGCCGATCGAAGATTCTAGAATTTAACAATAACTATTTTCGAGATCGAACCTTGTCTCGACTGAAAACGTATAATATATGAAAATCCTAATTACATTTTACTGCCGAAATAATTTAACTGGCGATAAGAATTATTTTGCATCTCAAACATCCCGCCCGCCTTGTCGCAACGTGACAAATGGTTGATGATGATTTCGGAGCGGATCACATTCCGATGGTGATTGATGGTGGGGCGGGCTCGCGTCGGCGCGGTGAAATTCACGTGATGATCGCGTGTTGCGAATCGATCAGCTGAGTCGACGAAAACACGTGGTGATCGCGTGATGTGAATCGATCAGCTGGAACGGCGAAAACATGTGGCAGATGTGAACGGCGAGTGTGAGATGCAGTGAGCGGTGAAAATGAGACGAGTTTTAGTGCGGTGGTGAGCGAGACAAGTGATGTGTGACAATTGATATGGTGCATGATGTGATGATTGTGTAGTGAGTGATGCTATGTGTCAATGTGCGGTGTAGGCGCGTCGTTCACGCCCGGAAGAAACACGAGCTTGACGAGTGGGCGCACGAGCTCGGACGTGGCCGTTCGGATGGTCACGACGCGTGTAATTCCGTCGTCTCCGGGGTGCAAACGCAATATGCGAGCGAGAGGCCATCGGCTCGGAGGGGTGATCTCGGAGCGCACGAGACAGAGATCGCCGACGTGGGGTGCAGGTGCATCCTTGAGCCACTTGGTGCGTGGGGCGAGTCCGTGCACGTATTCGGATGACCATCGCTGCCAGAAGTGATCCCTCATCCGCTGCAGATGACGCCAACGTGACAAGGGGGACACCGTCTGCTCTGTCAATGACGGTTCCGGCAAGGCGAGGAGCGGTGCCCCAACGAGGAAGTGACCGGGGGTCAGCGCCGAGACGTCCTCTGGATCATCTGAGAGTGCCTGTAACGGACGTGAATTCAGACAAGCTTCGATCTGGGCGAGGAGTGTGCTCAACTCCTCGAACGTGAGGGTGGTCTCGCCGATCACCCGACGGAGGTGAAACTTGGTCAACTTTACGGCGGCCTCCCACAAACCACCAAAGTGCGGGGCCGCTGGCGGGTTGAAGTGCCAGCGGATTCCTTGATCGGTGGCGGCAAGGATGACACTTTGACCTTCGGCTGTCGCTGCGTTAAAGAGACCTCGCAGCGTCCGATCTGCCCCGATGAAAGTCGTGCCGCAGTCGCTGTAAATCTCAGCGCACAAACCCCGGCGGGAGATGAAGCGGCGCAGCGCGGCGATGAAGGCCTCCGAGGTGTAGTCCGAGACAACTTCTAAGTGAATGGCCTTCGACCAGAAGCAGACGAAGACGGCGATGTATCCCTTGTGCGCACGGTGTCCACGCCCCTTGCTGGTCCGGAGGAGGATTGGCCCCGCGTAGTCCAAACCGGTGCTGAGGAACGGTCGAGTTGGCGTTACTCGGTCCCGAGGAAGGTTACCCATCGGAGGCTGTGGTGTTGCGGCGCGCCATCGAGTGCAGGTCACGCATCGGTGTAGCTGCTGTTTGACGGTGGTCCTTCCTCGGGGCACCCAGAAACGCAGGCGGAGCAAGCCGAGAGTCAGTTGCACACCTCCGTGCAGTGTCCGTCGGTGGCAGGAATCAATCACCAGCCGAGTCAACCATGATGCCGCCGGGATGATCATTGGATGTCTTTCGTCGAGTGGTAGCTGAGCATGCTTGAGACGTCCTCCGACGCGCAGCACGCCTTGATCATCGAGGACCGGACTCAACCTCGCTAGGTGGCTTCGCGGTGGACTAGTGCGTCCAGCAGAGGCCGCAGCTACGTCCGTAGGAAAGTGGAGCGCCTGCACCACTCGCAGCCATCGAAATAAGGCGACGTCCAGCTCGTCCGGATGCAAAGTGCGGCCAAGTATGACGTCGCGTCTCGCCGGATTGAGCCATCGCCGACACCATGCAGTAACTCGCAGCAGCCTTTGTAGCTTCGGGAACCGGAGGAGGAGGTCAGGTTCGGCCGTGATCGGTGCCTTGACCACCAAACTGGTGGCTCGCTGCTCCGGGAGGTCATCCTCTGCGGCTTCGATGACGGAACAAGGCCATGCAGTCTCGTCTCCTGACAGCCAGGTAGGTCCTGTCCACCACAGTTTATGCTTAATGAGTTCGTCAGGAGTAACACCGCGTGATGCACAATCTGCAGGATTCTCTCGTCCAGCGATGTGTCTCCATTGAGCGTCTGGCAGCAGGGTCTGGATCTGAGACACTCGATTGGCGACAAAGGTTTTCCAGCGGGTGCTGTGTCCTTGAATCCAGTGGAGCGTGACCTTTGAATCTGACCACAGATGCACTGGCGTCGCTGTCAAACCGAGAGTAGAGCGCACGTGGAGCATGAGCGTGGTAAGTAGAGCTGCTGCACAGAGTTCCAAGCGAGGTAACGACACCTGCTTGACAGGTGCGACCTTGGATTTTGCCATCAACAGGTTGATTGATGTTTTCTCTGTTGCAGCGTTGCGGATGTACACCACGGCGGCGTACCCTCGCTCTGATGCGTCGGCAAACCCATGGAGCTGCAGTTGTGAATGGTCGGTCCCAGTGTTGAGCCAGCGAGTTATGCGGATGTCATCTAGAAGAGGAAGCTGATTCAACAACTGCCTCCAGCGGTGTGCGTCCTGATCAGGCAGCGGGGAGTCCCAGTCCAGCCGTTGAAGCCACGTCGTCTGAATCAGAATTTTGGCTCTGATGACGACAGGTGCGAGCCACCCCATCGGGTCAAAGAGTCGAGCCGTCTCGGCCAAAACTCGTCGCTTCGTGAAGTCGGTGATTGCACGCGGACGTATGGTGAAGGAGAACCAGTCACCTTGCGGATGCCATCGGAGGCCCAAGGTAGCGTGACTCTCTCCCTCCCATGAGTGCGGTTTGCGTTGATGCCGATGTTCCGGTGGAACTCCGGTGAGCACCTGCTGATCGTTGGCAGCCCACTTCCTCAAAGGAAATCCGCCCGCCATGCAAAGACTCCGTAGTTCCTGCTGAAGGTCGATAGCGTCCTCCAAGCTATCAGCGCCGGTGACCACGTCGTCGACGTAGCAGTCGTGTCGCAGTGCCTTGACTCCGCGTGGATATCGTGCCTCTTCGTCTGCTGCGAGTTGATGAAGAGTCCTGATGGCGAGAAAGGGTGCACACGCTAGCCCGTAGGTCACGGTCCTCAGCTCGTACTCGTGGACGTCATCAGAGCTGGTGTGGCGCCACAAGATGGTTTGCAGGCGACGATCCTCCGGATGTACAAGAATTTGTCGGTACATCTTCTCGATATCCGTGACGAGAACGTACCGATGCCAACGCCACCGAAGTAGGACATCAGCGAGTGTTGGCAAGAGATTGGCTCCAGTGAGGAGGTGTGCGTTCAGCGACTCTCCGGACCGTGTGCGCTGGGAGCCGTTGAACACGACCCTGAGCTTCGTGGTCGTGCTCGACTCCTTGAGGACCCCGTGATGCGGTAAGTAGCACCTAGGGCTGCAGGTTGTTGAAGTTGTGCTGACCTCCATATGTTGCAGGTTCTCGTATTCCTCCATGAAATCTCGATAGAGGTCACCGAAGCGAGGATCTCGTGCTCCCTTCCGCTCCATGGCTTCCAGGAGGCGCTCTGCGGGTCGACGAGTCTCGCTGAGCGGTGTCGGCGGCGGTGAAGTACATGGCAGCCTCACCATGTACCTGCCACTGGACGTGCGAGTGACCGTGCGCACGTAGAAGTCTTCGCACCTGGCTTCGTCGGCGGTGAGCGGTGTCCCAGCTACTGGCTCGCGTTCCTGCTCCCAGAAGCGTCGAACCATGTTAGCGAGGTCGTGGTCTGTGGTGCACTGGAACGTGCGGCGATGGCCTTCGGGTGCTGCGGCGTCGTAGCCTCCGGACAAGATCCATCCTAAGCTCGTCTGCTGGGCGATCGGCATCCGTGATCCGCCCTTGCGAAGGCCTTCCTCGAGGATCAGCGAGTAGACTTCTGCTCCCAGAAGTAACTCCGCAGGATCGTCATCCAGGAAGCGCGGGTCGGCCAATCGAAGTCCGTGGATGTGAGGCCAGCTACGATCTTCACGTTGAGCGGTGCCTTGTTGCAATGAGATGCGCGGCAGCACAAAGGCCACCACGCGAAGCTCGGCATTGGTCACGTCAGATGTGATGTCTATCGTGACCTTGCCACGCGCTGATCCAGAGCGAGTCCCTCCGATGCCGAAGATGGACAGATCCGTTGAAGCTCGAGGCAGCCGAAGACGCTGAGCCAGAGCCTCAGAGATGATGGACACCTCGGAGCACTGATCTATCAAGACTCTAACCTCGTGTGGTGATCCGTATCGATCAGCGACCTTGACGCGAGCGGTTGCGAGAAGGACGGCCTTGTGCGTCTTAGCTTGCCTGTGCAGTGACCAGTGTGGTGGCAAGTGAAGTGGCCTCAGCGGATGGTGTTGATGTGGATGCCCCGTGCAGCATGGTGTGGTGTCGTGCGTTGCAGGTGAGGCAATTCTTTTTTGACTGACACCGTGCTAAGAAATGATTGCCTAAGCAGTTGAAGCACAGTCGGTTGGTCTCCACGAACGTTTTCCGCTCAACCGCAGTCTTGGCCTTGAAGCTTTTGCACGTCATCAAGGTATGGTTTTCACGGCACAGTGCACAGTGAGGTGAATCCGCGCCTTGGTGCTTCGTGACGTGCGCTTTGGCGAATCGTGATGTTTCTCCAGGTCCCTTTGTGACACTCCTCGGTCGTGCGGCGTTGAGCGTCAATACTCGTCGACTAATAAAGTCGAGAAGTGCCTCGTTCTGTGGTGGTTCGGTGGAGTCTGAAGTGGTTGACTCCCATTCGAGACGAGTGCGTGCGTCGAACAGTTCGACGACCAGGTGGTTGAACAGGTCCATCCCATGCGAGTTGATAGGACGTCCGATGCTCTCCTGTGCGTTGACTGCGGCGGTGACAGCGTTGTGGATGCGGCTCAGCTCCTCGGCGGTATCTCCCTTCATCTTTGGCACGGCGGTAAACGTGGCAAAGTTGGAGCGGATTAATTCTCTTTTGTTATTGTAGTGCTTGTCCAAGATTGCCCAAGCGCGATCGTAATTGTCACTCGTGACAGGTAGTGACTTTATCAACTTTTCAGCCGGACCTGTCAGACACGAGCGGAGGTGGTGGAGCCGCTCAATGTTCGAGATCGAATTGCTGCTCACAATGGACAGAAAAAGATCGCGAAAGGATGGCCAATCGGCGTAGGCGCCAGAGAACGGCGGCAACTTGATGCGCGGCAGCGAAGACTTCGATGCGACGTCGACGGATGGAGATACGTTCGGCTTCCGGAAATGTTCGGCATAACTATCCAAGGTACTGCGTTGTGCAACGTACAGATTTTCCGTATCTCCATGCAACTCCGACTTGTAGTATTCGCTCTCACAATATTTTTCTTTCAGAGCTGCGCGAATGAGATCATGCTGTGCCTCGAATTTCGTCCACAGCTGATCTAAGATTCTGGTGCGTGTAGATACGGCACTGGCGGTAATGTTGGTCGTGCCCAGCTTCTTCAGGTATTCCACGGAGCGCGAAATACGGACCTGGATCTCACGTTGGCAATCGATCAACGTGTTCACATCCATGGTGAACTACGAGCACTCACGAACTACACGACGACACGTTCACAAACTTGCGGGTGCCGGCGAGAAGATCCGGCTCGAAGGACCAGAAATATGTTCGCGAACGCGCTGCGTGAGAGGAATCGAACGACACCAAAAAAGGATGAGTCACTTTTAGTATAAAAGAAACTTTTAATATACGAATCTTTACGGAAATATCATGTACAATACTTAACAATTAAACGCACAAAAAATTAACACAAAATCTAATCAGTTTCAGCGGACAATTCGAAATCAAAAGAAAAGGCGGTGGTCATCGATTTAATGTTCTGCGGTTTTTCTAAGCGGTTTACTCTTATGCGTACACGGCGGAAAGCGATAAGACCTCAAACCGGGTGTGAGCTCCTCTTTTATCATTTTCGGAGAGGAGCCCACCCTCGCGTGAAGCGCCAATAATTTTGCGTGATTTTAAAGTGGCGCATGCTCAATAGCATATAATTATTCGGCGGAACGGTTGCGACACCGTTACTTGTTTGTGTATTTGAGCGTTTTTTTATATGACAGCTGTCAATTTACGACTCTTTTTTATTCCATTACAAACAAATGTGACTTTATTATTGCCGATCGAAGATTCTAGAATTTAACAATAACTATTTTCGAGATCGAACCTTGTCTCGACTGAAAACGTATAATATATGAAAATCCTAATTACATTTTACTGCCGAAATAATTTAACTGGCGATAAGAATTATTTTGCATCTCAAACACAGAGTAATATATGGCTTATATCTATATTCAAAATTCAGAGTTCGGAATGTAACGTGGAATTGAGTTAGTATTAAATAATTAAATATAATGATTAAATATAATGAGTGTCCGTCGCGCTTTACTATTTAGGGATATGCGAACTGGCTTAAATACTCACAAGGTTAGACAATGTCTAATGTGCCTTGCTATGGTACACTTCGCTACTGTGTTCTTCCCTCTGAGTCTGAAGATCTGAGGAGCCTCGGTACCTCGGTCCGAAATGGCGGCTGTGTCTCGTTGTCTTCGGGACCCCGTAGTAATTGCTGGTTGGTTGACTGGTGTTAGAAGTACTGAACTTGACTGTGCTGGCGGAACAACTGCCGTTCCGTGCTGGGTGCAGGGTTTATATACCGTAAAATGTGGCTCGTTCCTCCCATCGGGCGATATGGCTTAGCCAATGGCAAGTGAAGTACGCCGGGGAAGTACCGGAGATAATCTGTTCTTGGTAGAGATTGCGTCGGTTAAGTCCCGGAGAGATGGCTTCTCAGTAGCGATAGCGGTATTCCTTTGGTGACTCATCGCTAGCGATTTTCAACCGTCTTTTATTCTCAGTAGCGGTAGCGGTATTCCTTTGGTGGTTTATCGCTATGCGCTCCAACTTTTCTTATCATATTCTCAGTAGCGATAGCGGTGCTTCTTTGGTGACTCACCGCTATGCGGCTTGCAACGGGCCTTCCTTAT